>NC_045166.1:9713777-10013777 GCF_900700415.2 Clupea harengus
CATTGAACTTTGTTCATTTTTGCACCTCTCACATTCTTTGCGTTACATTTAAGTATTGATAAAATGTGCGATTATAGGAATGCTGACGCCATTGTCACACATCCATGTCAAACTCCGAGTTGCATGGCCCACTACGGACACCTAGTGGATAAATGAGCGTAACACTTAACAGTCACTTTTAAATGCGAGGCTTTTACAGAATCATAATAGTTTTTATATGTCATTATTGATTAGCCTGATGTCAATAGTGATAATAATTGTTCAGAGAAACTGGCCCTAGTTAGGCTTGAAAAGGCTACACCCAACTATTTAAATATTCCAAATAGTGCAGAACACTCAAATCGATATGCTTTTGCATAATGATACTACTGGCTGAGTTTTTACAATGCACACCCATGAGCTACAATAAAAACTACATTACAATAAAACCAAATGTGTTGTTTTGTTTGTATTCTTTAGCCATCCAAACTATTTAGTAAAATCACTGATTCAGTATTTAAAACGTAAATAGTGTCATCCTCATACACAAACGAACATTGCATGGCTATTCTTTTAATGCTATCTTTACCATCTTTATTTTTCTATGTACAGGGGAATGCCTTCAAGTGTTTGCAGGTTTTAATCCAACGTGCAAGCCGAAGACCACCCTCCACACATTGCATGGTTTCCGGAACCAATGCCACTGAAGAAATATTTCCCCCCGTGCATGATTTGCCAACGGATCTGTGGGCTTCCTTGTTTAGAAATGTGAAGTTTACTACGTGCTAATGGAGTGTCTCTTGAAATATAGTGAAAACAAAGGTTGTGTTCTGATGTCGTGACATTTCACTGGCTTAAGGTATGATATTTCAAATAATGCAACGAACTAACGCTGTCTGTATTGACAGGACTAGCTTCGCATATGCAACACACGTTTCTCCCTTGGCGTATCTGTTTATTTGTTAGAAATATTACACACGAACGAAAAGATGTTACTGGTTGATGATGATCGACTGGTAGATTTGCTGTCATGCTGTTGTATCTGACCTTCGCGGTCCTTAAAACGTGCCACTCTTTCCTTGTGTTTATGTGAAATTGTCTACATAATTTGCTAACAGACTTGGTGTCACTTGTGCCACAAGTCTACAGTGTTTCTTGTCAAAAACTAAACATACTCTATAGCCTTACAATAACGATACAATTCTGAGGAAACAGCGAAAACATAATGCATAATGCTATTTTGACTGCTACGTATCTTCATTATTTAGCTCCAGCTTTCTTTCATGTCATGATTAGCTTAACATATTTCAGGACGTGGAGTCAAAACTACTGCAATAGAATGCCTGTAGCACCCAACAATGTACTAGCCTACCGGTAATGTAATAACTGCCAATAACGTAAGAATTAAACAAAAGCCGATAAGATAATGTAATAACTTACCAATGATGTAATAGAATTTCTGAACCAATAACGTAATAACTTATTTGCGCATAATGTAATAGGTTATGTAAAATGTTATTACATTATTGGCGAATTATAACATTATTAGGAATAATAATGTTTAAATTAGAGTTAAAAATGTAATAATTTATTTATAATTAAATAAATACCTGCCCAAAAACCTGACCAATCTTGACACACCTATTCTCTCTCGCTCTCTCTCTAGGAAGGAGTGTATGACTTATTTGTTTGTGTAACTTGATGGTTAGACTTATATACAGCACTGCCTTTTGGTCCTGAAATTAAGATAATTACTCACTAATAATATGAAACCTGTACCTCAAGCAAAATGCTGTGTTCTCAAATATACCAACCAATATACCAATACCAACCAGTCTCGCCATAAAAAGAAAATATGTTTAAAGGAGCTTAATGTAAGCCTGACAAGCTGTAGGCTAGCAGGCTACATTATTTCTTTCAGGCTACTTCCTCTCCCTTCACCAGGAATAAACAAAAAGATTAGCCAAGGTGGGGAAGGCTGAAGGCTACATGTAGCATGGAAACATTTATATGATTGAAAGACACCTAGGATACCATTAGTGTCTCCATCAACATCAGTTGATACTTGTATGTTACATTAACTTAGTTGAGGAAAACAAACCATAGGTCTTTCCTTTCAGGATTCAGGTTTGATGACGTGATGACACTCTTGATGAAAATAAATGGTGGTCTTTGTATTCAAGGACAAAACATCTTCAAAGATGTGTAGACAGTGTTGGGGAAGCTTCTTTGAAAGCATAGCTTTGAAAGCTACTAAGTACTTCACACTGGTAGAAGTTGAACTACAACAGAGCCACCCCAGGGAGAAATCTAGTGTGGTAACTAAAGCTTCTCAGGGACAGTAGTTCAAACTACTTTGTTAAAAAAATTGTCAAATTGACAATGTGCATGTGATATGAAATTATAACAAAATATAATACAGAAACGTCACATGCCAGTTTATTGCAAAAAGTGCCTACCTGTTCACAGGTCATACATAAACCAAAAAAAAAATTCATGGGAAAGTGTAAGGAAGGTCAGCTTATTTAACTACGCAAAACAATTGCAAAAAAAGTAATTTAACTGCTTAAATCACTATGCAAATATGAATGTAGTTGACCAACCAACAAAATGTGTTTACAAACGTGTGTGTGCAATTAATTTGGTACTCAAATGTTTAAGGAGTAGAAGGCAGGGGTGGAGATAAGTCTAACCATCAAGTACCACAAACAAATAAATAGTCATCATTCCTAGAGAGAGAGTAGGTGTGTGTGTGTGTGTGTGTGTGTGTGTGTGTGTGTGTGTGTGTGTGTGTGTGTGTGTGTGTGTGTGTGTGTGTGTGTGTGTGTGCGCAACAGTAAGGGTAAGTCATGAAAGTGTGACACTTTATAGCCACCAAATAAAACTTAAATAAAGTGATGTAAGTATGTCATTACTCTACCGACTAAAGCCATTACATTTGTTATGATTTTTTAACCCAGCTAAAAATACAGTAACTTATTACATTATGCACAGTAAGTTATTACGTTATTGGTAAGTTATCAGCTTTTATTGCATTAAGAATGGAAAAATGATTATTGGCAGTTATTTCATTATTGCTAGTTAAATTAATGATTGGCTGTTACAATGCCTCTTAGAATACCTTAATTGCACTGGAATGAGGAAATGTAACCTTTTAATTCCATTGTCAGTGTAGGTGTAGAAGAATTAGATTTTTGACCCCAGAAACGGGCAGCCCCTTTGAAATTTGTAAAAATGTTGTCTCTGTCCCCGCAGGGAAGGACCGTCCTTGAAGCAGGTAGCCATCCATAAAGGGAGACTGACCGACCAGTGTGAGGTTCTGTAGAGCAGGGCGATGGAACAGCAGTGCCCATTTTGCCAGAAGCAATTTGCCTTTGCCTCTAAACTCCAGCGCCATCTTCTCACGCACACAGGGCAGAGGCCATACTCCTGTGTGCTGTGCTCAAAAGATTTCTACCAGTCTGCACATCTGAAGAGGCACTTGGAAACCCACTCAAGTCTTAGCCCCATTGCAAGAACTGACGACGAGGTGGATTTATACCTACAACCCATGGCTACACATGAATTGTCTGTCCATAACAGCCACCCTTTGGAATCCAGTATTGATAATTACCCAGGTTGTTTGAATCTAAATGAACAACTAGAGATGACTGAACATTTGAATACAACTGACCACTGGAACAGTTCTAGGTGGAATTACACAGAGGTTTTCACAGAGAGTGAAAATGTTAGGGGAAAGGTTTTCAATGCTTCCAGGGATCTGAACAAACAGCCCAGGCAAGGCACGGTTGCTAAGGGCAAGCCTCACCACTGTCTAGTCTGTTCAAAACATTTTGGCTCTCCGTACAAACTAAGGAGACACCAGCTCATTCACACAGGTGAGAGACCATTTAAGTGCTCTCTCTGTGACAAAGCGTTTACGCAGCTCTCCCACCTGAAGCTTCATATACATTCCCATGGCAAAATGAATTCTGTGAGAAATCCGGGAGTCGTGTTAGATCACCCGGAAGGTCCAACACAGTGTGATCCAGGTTCATCAGCTGAGGTATATCCCAGCCAGTTAGATGGTATGAATGCTATTGGCAGTCCCACACACGCAGATGTGCCTGAGTTTGCAAAGCTTCCCCACTTCACACTTGTCGACAGCTCGCCTTCAGAAATGTATGAACAAGCTTATGTTAAGCCCGCCTTTACAGTAGAATCTCCATTTGAAATTAAACAGGTCAGTGAGCAGCATTTAACTTCTACTTTCCCAGTAAAGGCCTCATATGCCTGTGACGACATACCCTCTCTGGACCAAGCCATGGCTTGTAAACTGAATGACTGTAAAGATGAAGAGTCAAAGGTATCCCCTCCTAAGAAACTTGGCCAAAGCATATCTGAAGTAGCCACACACAGGAATTCAGATGACAAAAATCAAACGGTACCATCTTATGTTTCAATGTCGCCCAAACCTCTTGAATTATTGGACCCTGGACAAGAAAAAAGGTCATCCCAAGAAGAAAGGTCATCCCAAAAAGGCGCTTATGAATGTCAGACTTGTTTCAAGAGTTTCTCGGTTCCTTCCAAGTTGCACAGGCACATGTTGACCCATACTGGGCAGAGGCCCTTTGCTTGTCATATTTGTGCCAGATCATTTAGACAGCTCTGCCACTTGAAGCTTCACTTGCGTACCAAAGCTTGCCTAAAGCAAACCAGCAAGCCAGTCAAGAAGAAAGCGAGGAACATCTCTCGTAAATTCCCTAGAGATAGTGGATCTTTGACCATTGCGTCCAAAATGTCTGCTCACAAAGATGTAAATGATTGCACAACTGTAGCCCAGAGCTACTCTAGTGTGCCAGACCTCACAGCAGTCGATAGGGTCAGAGGAAAACCATCAGATTCAAATGAGCCCATGTCCCATCACATTGGATGCCGCAGCCAAGATGGGTCAAAACATTCTGACCAGACATCAAAGAGGAGTCACTCAGATTTACCTGAGCCTGTCAATTTAAACATATGCAGAATTGTCCATGAATGTCCTGTGTGCTTTAAATGTTTCAGTTCTCCATCCAAGCTGAAAAGGCACTGCTTGATTCATACAGGCCAAAGACCCTTTCAGTGTTACATGTGTCAGAGTGCTTTTAGGCAGCTTGCTCATCTGAAGGTCCACTACAGGGTTCACGAGAGATCAGGAAGGAAGACACCCTCTCTGCAAAGGCAAGGGTTCAAAAACCTCCACAGTCGACCATCGACCCCTCGGCAGAAAGCCTTTACGTGCTACCTGTGTGGATGGAAATTCAGACATCAAACACACCTTGGTGTTCACCTTCAAAATCACAAGAGCGTAGTTGGAACTCCACCTGTCAGTACCCTAACCAAAACATCTGAACACCAAAATCCAATGTCTTCAAAAGTGCACAGAAGTTATGAACCTACTCAAGAGCTTGTCCCTGGTCAGAGGATGTCTGACGGAAGAATGAATTTAGATAATACCCCAAGCAAAATTCAAT
Organism: Clupea harengus; assembly: GCF_900700415.2. NCBI lineage: Eukaryota > Metazoa > Chordata > Actinopteri > Clupeiformes > Clupeidae > Clupea > Clupea harengus. The sequence continues at coordinate 9,719,249 of NC_045166.1, forward strand.
ATGACTCCATGATCAGTGATATCAGTGGCCACAGACAAAGCCGCCACTGTTGCTCTGTGTGTTTCAAATGTTTTAATTCTTCATCAGCACTACACAGACATTCCCTAAACCATTCAGGGCTAAAGCCACTTAAGTGCCTTCGGTGCTCCAAAACCTTTAGGCAGAGAGCTCACTTGAAGGTACACAGGTGCCTGAGCAAGGAAGGAACACAGCTTGCGATGCACAGGGAAGACTCAAATATGACTTGTAATGAGGTTCTCGATAGTCAATTTGCCACGTACTCTTACACTTCAGAAGGACACAGTGTTGGACTAGTTAATGTAATCCCTGTGCAAGGATCTCCCAGTAGAGATCAAGTGGATTGCTTTGCTTCCTTGGATTTTGTTAGGGATAAAAGGCACACTCCAATCATACCTGAACCCACATATGTCCCTCACAAGAGTACACTAAAACCTACAAAACAAAAGGGATACCCTTGTACGATATGCCAGAGGCACTTCAGTGTTCCCTCCAAACTTGCCAGACATTTATTAATTCATATGGGTATAAAGCCTTTCACTTGTGAAGTTTGTGGCAGGTCCTTTAGACAATCATGTCATCTGCAGACTCACCTGAATATTCACAGGAAGAGAAGGTTCTCTGGAGCCCTGAGTAGCGGACCGAGTGCTGCTTCCACATCAAGGCACCTGTCTGCACCTCAAAATCTCCTGAAAGAAAACACAGTCACAAAACAAAACACGATCCAGAAGAATCTGCCTCAAATCCATAGCTTGGAGTCCCCGGTAACTGTGAAGAAAGCTGGTAAAAGCGAGCACTTGTGTCCGTCAAAGTCTAATCACATTTTACCCAAAAATGGGTGTGATGTTAGATACGTGGAGAAGACTGTAAATCAGTGGTATGGAAACACATCATTTCAATCTCACAGTATCCCAACTGGTTGTGAGGCAAATGGGGGAATATTTACTGTAAGAGAAGTTAATAATTATGCCCCTGACTTTACAAACATGAAACCGGTTCCCCAAAGAGAACAGAATAGCAATGCCGATGCATATCCTGAAAATCAAACATTTGTTGACCCTTCCTGTGATGACTGTACCACTGCACAGCATAAGCCTCCTTCACGCAGGAGTGAGCAAGCATACCGTAAATCGGGGGGCATGCAAAATCTTATTAGGACAAGAGGGAATCACTGTTCGGTTTGCCTCAAGAAGTTTGCCTCCCCGTCCAAGCTGGCAAGGCACTTTCTTATCCACATGGGCCTCAAGCCTTTTAAATGCCAGGTTTGCTCAAAGTCTTTCAGGCAGCTTTGTCACCTGCAGACTCACATGAAAGTTCACGACAAGAACGTTCAAAATGCGGTCTCTGGTGGCACGCAAAGTCAACCCACTAGTGGAGAAGTTGAGTCGACAAGTAACAGACATGTTTTCGATTCAGCTCTTCACCCAGGCAGCCCAAGCCAAGGCCTACATTTTCCACATAGGGAACATTCCCATTACAAGGATTATAATGAAAATAATCAGCCACTTGTCTCTTTTGTGAATGAATCTGGCCATTCAGAGATTAAAAATTCAGATTATGGTTTTTCTAACATCAGTGATCAGAAACAAGAGGTTAATCCTTTCACGGTGCAGCCATTGACACAATCCTTGTCAGCCCAAGACAAGCAACATTTGAATGTCTCAGAGCAACATGTAGCAAGAGTGTTTCCAAGTCAACCACCTCAACACACGCATGATCGCCTAGAGATCAAGCAAACCAGTGTTTCCCCTGGCTGCCCCACATATACAACTGCAAATGCCACATTGGAAAGTGATGAAAAAGTACGTAAAGCCGCAACATGTCCTACTCCTCTCTTGGACTACTTGATGGAAAAGGGGAAAGGTTCAGGAGATGATGGTCTAGGTTTGACTGAGGGCCCTCATGTCCCCATCACTTACCCTGCCCATGCTCAGCTCAAGGAGGAGGTTTTTGAGCTGCAGTTCGAAATGGAAGGGGTGGATAGCCGTCTGTCTAAGCCGCCAAACGACCTGCTCATCTGCCCAGACTGCAGTCAGTGCTTCCCCACAGAGTGTAAACTCAACCTCCACAAGTGCGTCTCGAGGCAATCGGAGGAGCGCGAACGGTCGGGAAGTGGTTACCAATGCGCCATATGTTTCAAGAGTTTCCAGGTACCGTCGAAACTAAAGAGGCACTACGTCATCCACACAGGACACAGGCCCTTTCAGTGCTCCTTGTGTTCAAAGACTTTCACACAGGCCGGCCATCTAAAGACTCACCTTCACACCCACAAGTAGGAAGAGGGGTTAAAGTGCATCAGAGGACTCAAACAAGTGCTCACTGTCACACTCTGTTGGTTCATTATGGTTCTGTTAAAAAAAAAAGATGGTAGTCACTGTATTTGTAAATAGTTAGTCCTATGTAAGTGATTCCAAGAAGAAGAAAAATAATACAGGTTGATGTTAAAAAGAATCTTCGAAATGCAAGCAGCGGTTTTTGACCTTCATATTTATACATAGCATGTTCTCTCAACCCTGATATTTATTTTGGTCTGTTTTTCGTATGGGTACATATTTTAATAGAATATAACTTTACTGTAATAAACTTGTAAATTGAATAACATATTGTCTCTATTGTATCTTAACTATAGATACAGTGTGATTTGCTAACTAAGTCTATATAGTACTTTTTTCATTGTTTGATTTATTGGTATATTTAAGACTAGGAACTGTGGAATGAAATTACGTTTTTACATCTGTACGTTACATTTTTGAGTGTTGCTATTACTTGTCAAATGCTATTATTACTAAATATATGTATTCACTTGGAAGGAAAACAAGCATATATACTAACATGTACACACTGATGTGCACACATACGCTAGAAATCGTGTGCATAATCTGTAAATCACCCCATTGTGTTCCAGTCATCTCCACTAGGTGGAGACATCTCACTAGCTCAAATTACCAGTTCCATTATATCAAAAGTTACAGTCAGTAGTGGTGGACAAATAGACTTAATATACTCAATATATCATGCTGTATGTCATCCAAACTATGGGCTTTTAGTCCCATAGAGCATGCCTTATCCGTGTAAAACGTTTCTTTGGATAAAAACATCTTCCTAAATAAAATAAAAAATGTAAATTTGCCTAATTATAGCCTAATGCAATATACCAGATTTTAAGTGCGTTCATTCAGAAAGCTCACTGTATTTTTTTTTATATATATTATGTCATAATGAAGAATTATGTCTGATCACAGTTGGCCTCTGAGTGCAGATATTTATGTAGTTGTTCTGTAATGCTAATAGGCTGACACTCAGGCGTCTATCGTTTCAGCAAAATATCCTCTTACACAAAGCCCATCCTCTGAGATCTGAGAGGATATTATAGTTATTTATTATCCTTATTTGATTAGTGCAATGTATGTGTCAGCCTATCAAAATTGTACATGACAATTGAAGGTACAATTTTACAATTTGGGGAGGGGTTGGCAAAAGAAACATGTTTGTAGACATCCCATAATGATGACTAGATGGAGAACATTATTCTTGTGCATTTCATTGATCTGGGTTGTTACTTTCAGGTGATTTGCCTCCATTTGTTGGACTTTTACAGGGACAGCAAAATGTAAAAAAATGAAAAAATGCCAATAAGATGCTAAGATACTGTATATTAGGAAATATTGTATATTAGATAATAGTAGATCATTTGTTTGTTTGTTCTGACAACAAAAACTACAATATTGCCTCACAAGAGGCATTCTTTTTTTTTTTTTTACTTTTAAACTAACCATACTGTATATACTCATCCTCAGTATATCCTCATACTCATAGACAACCCTTTTATTTATTCCTGAAAAACAGAAATGAAATTTTTTTATCATAGCTATTGGACTGGACTGGCTCACTGACATTAACTCATTAACTGGACTGGCCCTCTGACATAATATGAAAATAATGCAGTGTTGCTTTGAGATAAATCAAAGAAATATGCTGCAGGAAGTCTATCTTCGAGCTAAAAAAAACAGTCAGGAGTACAAATGCATCACTGATAAGCACCTGGTAACTGAGTCCACAGAGAAAGTTAATGTCTCATAACTCCCCCTGTCAGCGACCGGTCATTTCATGTGAGGTGCACGGAAAGTGAGGCAAGTTTATTTATATAACACAATTCATACACATAGGCAATCCAAGTGTGGAAAGAGGAGCGCAATCCGTCTATTCTGTTTTGGTGTAAATCCCCGATCCCAGGCTGTGGGTTTTTGGCTCTGCGCTGAAGGTTTCCTTGTGTCCACTATCGCCCTCACCGCCGGCTGCCATCATGCCACGGGACCTGGGGAAGGATTGAGCCGAGGATTAATTTTGGTTATTGTGGCAATCTAAATTAAAATCTCTCTAAATGAAATGTTTTTCGTCTTTAGTCAAGGCCACTAGAAATCGCAATCACTGTAATGGGACAGTTTAAATGTGTGTGTATGCTGTGTGTGTGTGTGTGTGTGTGTATGCTTTGTGTGTGAGTGTGTGTGTATGCTGTGTGTGAGTGTGTGTTTGTGTGTGTGTATGCTGTGTGTGTGTGTGTGTGTGTGTATGCTGTGTGTGGTGTGTGTGTGTGTGTGTGTGCACGGTGCACCTGGGACCCATATTTCTGCAAGTCTCAAATAGCATTTCATGACATCTTGTCCTCTGTGGTTCCAACAGATTGAGCGCAAACGAGTCACACTACATTTCACCACACTTTATAAACCGTAAGGCCGCTAGTTATGAAGCAGTGTCCAATCACTCCCTTTCCTGTGTTATTGCACAGGGTATTGGTGTTGGCATATCAGGAAATACAGGAGCAGAAAAACACAGACCTCTGTACCATTTTGTGTGTGGGCTGTGTTATAAGACTGACTGACATAACCATGTCATAATTGTGTCATGGCAGATAAAATGGCCTGATGTTACCAGCTGGATGTTAGGTCTGTTCACAAGGGACCAAAGCATGGTAACACATCAAAATAGAGGAATTCATGCGATTACAATGGGACGCTGAGTAATGAATGAGGGAAATTACACCAATGTAGAATGCAATGCATTATCATTGGGAAGTTCCATTCAATTCAAAAGGCTTTATTGGCATGACTGCATACAACACAACGTTGCCAAAGCATGTTTACACAAATATATATTTTGCTGCCAGTCTACAGCAGTCCTCCCTCTCTCCCAGCAGAACTGTCCAGATCATTTAGATGGTGGAATTCTGGGAAAAGTTCCATACGACTGTGTTATAGTGTTATTATTCGAAATGACTGTTGATGTCTAAAGATGACAATGTCATGTTACCATCATCAATACTTGTAATGACAGGCACTCATTTTGTCAGACAATGTAAAAGCCTGTGTTCCATGCCATTAAGCCGTCATTGCATCAAATATTATAACAGACATCAAGACACTAACCGGTAATGAATACATTACACTGTTATATCTTTGGAAATGTCATGAATACTTACTACAGAACATGACATCTTTCATGGTATGTGTATTACATGGTTATGATGATTGTATGATGGACAATTTAAGTAAGGTCTCTCAATCTTTTTCCAGTTAATCATCACTGGAGGTCATCACTGAAGCAATGAGGTGAATTATTTTTAGCGTGCCCATTTTGGTTTTATTTTATTTTATAAAATGTTTTGGCATGAGTGCCTAAACCTTATTTTGCCTTTGACTCATTTCCCTAGTTGCACCATAGCAGTCACTGCTCCTGTGTATTTTATAGGTCAGTCTCTGATTAGAAGACCCAATGTAATCTCTCATACTTCTCTAGAGGATGGAGATACAAGTCTAATCCAAAGAGTAACTCTGTTCTCTGGGTACACACACAGATCACTCCTCGGTGGCCAGAAAACACTGAGCCCTTGATCGCTTTTGGATTAGTACTATGGCCTTTTCCGAGACATCATCTGCAATCGTTTATCGCGACTGCAAACTGTTGTGTCATATGCCCCAACCTATAATATCGGTAATATCAGCACTGACACAATATGTTAATCTGCTTGAGGTAACTTGTGAAATTCCTCATTGGTGCGTGTAAGGCTGTGTCGATGCCCGGGGGCGATTACTTTACAGCTTCTTATAGGCCATTTAACATCGTTAAGGCGGAATCTAAACTAGCCATTTGCCAGAGGAACAGAGCTGTAAAAGCAATACATTTGTTTACCCTTTTAATGTCACATCCAGGAACAGGGCATGCCGCTGGCGCAGTCTCATCGCACGCTGTAGCACAGAAACATTACATCACTGTGCATTCCGCTGATTCATATTTCTTCACAAGACATTGCTTGTAGCTAGTTCTGTTGCATGAACTAATATGTATTCTCCATGAACTCATTATCTCTAAGCTTGTCAGTTGGAGGCAGTGTGGTATCAGGCACGGCCTTATCTAAAACTATGACTGGATCAGTGAGATACTTAAGGGATTTTACACTCCTTTGCCCTACCAACCGAGTCCCATTGTTGAACTTATATCCCTCTTGCTGGATGCTTCAGTGATCACGCTTGCAAGCGTGTGTGTTCCAGTGCTATTCTCATCTATATAGATACGCGGATCACCTCGCAGGTCCTCCATCCTTCCGAGACAGCCAATAGCCGCACCGTGTCAACCCAGACAGCTCCAAAATAACTTCAGACGGATTCGGTGGGATGAGGAGGGGAGGGTTTTATATTTTTATTATGAGTGTGGAAAAAATGGCACTGCAGGTTCAGGCGAAGGGCAGCTCTCAGCGGGTCTCGCTCCCCTCTGTCGCTTGGAACACTGACATCCACTGGTGAGGATGTCAGGCCCCCTGTGGGTGCCAAAAATCTTAAAGGTTTATCCCTCCTTTAACACGCAAGGCAGCTCCGCCGAGAGATCAAGTGGCTGCGCTTTGGTTGCGGCACATAAAAAATGCACATGACTGAGTCTCAGAGTGTAACTCAGATATTAGAGTTTGTGATTTTTTATTTTATATTTCATTTTCTCTGTCATGTCACATGCTCAGCGAAAGTGCCATTTAATCTCACAGATCAGGGAAGGGAAGAAGGCCAACTTATGAATAGGCTATATGAATTATTTTTTAAATATTTTCGAATGTATAGTTAACATTGCATTGCTTTCTATGTTGATGCTCCTCTACATGAGATCAGTATCCAGGCTGCACCAGAAAACAAAAAATCTGATCTGACCCCGCAGTTAGTGCTGGTTTGACCGGAGAGGAGGCAGCTCTCATGCTGAGCCCACATCCCCTCCTGTCTGACCTTGTCTCTCTGCCAAGGCCCTGCCCCCCCCCCCCCCCCCACACACACACACACACACACCCCACAGCCTCACTGCACCCGACCACACACACCTTCTCTCTTCTCCATTGGGGATGAGGTTTCAGCAGCAGGCATTTCTCCTGTCATGGCCCCTACGGGTCCCTCTCAACACAACAACAACCCCCCCCACCCCACACACACACACACACACACACACACACACACACACACACACACACACACCCCCACCCCCACCCCAACCCCAGGCCAGTCAGACTGTTTGTGTTGGCGGTATTAATAGAATGCTAAGTGTCCACTGATGAGCGAGACCCGATCCTTACACCAGAGTTCAGAATGAGAGGCATTTCTAAGAGGAGGGACAAGCCAAGATATTTTGGACTGACCCAAGCCAAGGGCTTCTGTGGGCTTTACCGGGTCTCTGGTTTCAAGGCTGACGGCCACACTTTGGAAAGGAGCACAGAAAACACTTCACCGGATGGATTGTCCTAGTGTGACGTGCCATGCAGAATATCGCTAAGCACCATAGTGGGTCAGGAATGCTGGATAGGCGTGTGTTCACTGACCACGTGTAATGCCTCAATTGGTCAGTCTCTTATCTATCAGTAGGCAATTATTACTATAACTAGGCAATTAAATATAATGGAACATTACAAACATATTTTTGTTAAAAAGTGAATAGGTTTGTACCATGTCACACCTTTACCTCATAGCTGAAGCCTTTATCAAAGTTTAATGTCATGTAATGTCATATCTTCATGTTTCTTGAATTCGTGAACAATTCAAGAATTCACAAATCATATTGACAGAAACATCTGAGACCTGGCCTCTTGAATCAAATCTAAATATGTAGTTGACTCTATAAAATGAAATTGAATGTGTGTGTATGTATGTGTGTGTTTGTATGTGTGTGTGTGTGTGTGTCCGTGTGTGTGTCCTCACACAATCACTTTTTTGTGCCCCACCCTCTGTTTCTAGAGGGTATCTCCTCACTCCTATTTGGGAAATGGCCGCCACTTTGTGGTCTTTGGCAGATGGTTTACCAAACTAGGCTCCGCTCCCGGTCCTCCTTGCAAATGGCACTTACTCGCTTCAAAGGAGAGAGTGGGAGGAGTACGTGGCAGTGTGTGTGTGTCTGTCTCTGTGTGTGTGTGTGTGTGTGTGTGTGTGTGTGTGTGTGTGTGTGTGTGTGTGTGTGTGTGTGTGTGTGTGTGTCTGTGGGGTGTCTGTCAGCTGCCTATTCCTCTGTCTCTGTCACTTGTCCCAACACCCCAGCAGCTGTTACACCCCTGAGCTCAGACAACAGACACACACACCCCCCTCCAACCATGCAACAGGAGGCACAGAGACAGGTGCCCCAAAAACTCTACCTCCCCTGTCCTGTTCAAACAGGAGAAAATAACTAAATAGCTCACCATTAAACAAAGACCGTCTAAGACCAAGACCACACACACACACACACACACATTGACAAATCAGGGATCTTTGACCACACAGACAAATGTTTGCATACCAAAGACCAGTGCACCCCTCGTATCAGAACAAACAATTTTTCCTTTCTTACACTTCTCAGTGTGCATCTTTGCATACACATGGTTGTCTTTTGAACAAAATGTTTTCTTTTTTCCATGAAAAATAGTCAAGTTAACCTCCTGTAAAGTGAATCTGGGACACAGAGTACATCTTTATCTTGACGAGTGTGCTTCTCTGCCGTGCTGTAACATATGCTGAGCACACATGCGTCAACACGGGAGCAGTCAGTAGCAACAGCTGATGATTCATTATCTCAGTGCAGTCTGCTCCAAAAACCAATTGGTGGAGCCGAAGTTTTCATTTCACAGCTGAACTACACAGGGAGTTTTATTCAAAATAGTTTCCATTTCACCTTAAGGTCCTTTTCTTGTATAAACTTCCTTTCTTTGCTGATTTAAAAAAAAAAAACTTTAATGCTATTTCAAAAATGTCTCTGTAAATATATATTTCCATTGCTGAATTTACTTTTGTTCTTGTCACCTGTTCAAATGACTGAGTGCTGTCTTATGTAAGCACGCAAGTGTGTTTGTTTGTATCTAAAACTGAGCCTTGAAGGGTTTGTGTAAGCAAGGGAGAGAAAGAGAGAGGGGGAGAGAGAGAAGAGGGGAAATGACATGCAGTCTCCTCAGTTATTCTGGTATGAGCTCCTTGGCCCCCTACCTCTTCCTGCAGACAGATATAAGATTATCCGCCTGGCTGCTACCCAACATTCCCACACCACTATGACACACCGGTTCCCTGGACCTGCAGCCTGAGCCACACACCTCACATTTCTCCCTCTTGTACATATTTTCCGTCTTTTTTCACTTTTTGGAGCAAATTTCTGACATGATCTTTTTTTCACTGTAATTTCAATGTTCATTTCTAAAACATCTATTTTCAAACATTGTTTTCCCCCTGATAACTAGGCTATTATTGGAATAATTTAGTGTGGAAAGTCCTTTGCTCGTACAAGACACCAATATGATACACTTTCTAAAACCTCTCTCTATTTTAAACATAAGCGACCAATGGCCTGTGAAGTAATACAATTCAAATTGACAGACTCTTAAACGATGGTGATCAATCTGGCCTACTTTATATTTACAGGGAGGCAAGCCGATGCCAGAGCAGCAGAGTGCTGAGATCAATGTCTCTTCCTGCTTTAGGGTAAGAGGGTTTTCCCACCAGCTAAAAGTGCAGCACAGGTAAAAAAAAAAAAAAAATGGCAAAGCGTTTGTTGTGTTCCATTATTTAGAGACTCAGAACTCGCTTACAGGATTCTCTCCGCTATCAAAGGCATCGTCTGGAAGCAATGCAAGGGGGCTGCTGTGAGGAAGAGAGGGAGGCTGAAACACCAGAGAAATGGCTCTGTGTGTCTGAACAGCAGCAATGGACAGTATTTCCAAATGTATCCCAAACAGTGGAGAATGCTAAAACGGATCTGGCCCTGTTCTTTGCCAGAAGTGGACCAAATCCTTTCCAGAATCCAGCCATAGGTAGTTATTAATCCAGCTATATGGATTAATACTGCACTTAATACGTCATATTGTGGTGTAGTATTGAATATGCAGAAACATACTGTGCATTTTAATGTGTGACGTGATAAATTACATTAAGACTTAAATGATATGAGAAAGAGAGGGAATCAGAGGGTTTTGGGAGAAAAACACACACCTACACACACACACACACCTTCCTGACAGTCTTTGTTTCGTGTTTCTAAGAATGCACCGAATGTCTTTTGTCTTCCCACTCAGTTTTCCCCATCATACTTCATGAATATGCATGTGGGTGAGAAATGTATTCATTTATTCACAGTCATCAGTATTTAAGAAACAAATGGTCCTTGAGCTGATAGGGCTCCTCTGTAAAAGCCAAACATCTTTCTTGGTTACAGTTCCTCAGCCTTGATTAAACAGACGTGGAAACAAAGCGCCCTCACTCTGAGCATATTATAATGTTAATCGATTGAATTAACCCTGACATAATACTACGTGGGTGGATCAAAGGGATTTTTTATGGGTCTAGTGAAAATCAGAAAAACGCTTTCAGCTACACAGTTCTGCAATTTTTGGATCAAATGTTAAAATTGTGCTGATCTGTAACTGGTCATTTCTGTGTTTTTTCCTGTGTGTGTTTTTCTTTTTTCTTTTTTTTGTCAAATAGTTCATTTACACAACTGCAGAGACAGAAAGTATTCCATTCTATTCTATTTGTGTAACATTGTGCTTGAAGTAGAGGCTCTGATGCTCTCATCTTTCTGTGCATATGCAAAACCCTATAGACCTTACGGGTTTGCAGTAATACTTGCGTACACTACCATAAAAGTTCATGCCGAGGCCATTTACATACTCTAAACGTCTGTGACGGATTAAGAAGAGTTTGAGCTGAGTAAAGAAGATTATCGAAGTGAGGAAGAGCATGACACTGTTGCTAACATTCATAAGTTACTAAAAGGACACGATATACTGAAACAAGTATGGTCTAAATGGAAAGTTCAAAATCAATGCAACTTGAATTGTTTTATTGCAATCTTTTATTACAGGTTATCGTATTAACCATATTTACAGAGTATCACAATTCAGGCGTGAGCACTTATTTATTTTCACTATAGATATTACTTGTAATATAACAAAGAGCTTGAAAAGCCATCTGTAAGTAAAATATGACAGAACAAAATGGAAGCTTTTTAAATTCCCTTATTTATAAGCTCCTGGCTGAGGGTCAAAACTGCTGGACGGCAGCAGCTGATTACTGACAACTGTGTCACCCCCCTCTGCCTCCTGGTGCCCCAAAGACAATTCTTTAACAAACGGCAGCTATTTCTGTGTGCCCACTACCATCCCCCTCCCCCATCAGTGTCCAGTGTTTGCTCACAAGAAACCCTAGCCAACTGACAGATGCTCAGACAGTGAATGTGGGGATTATGTGTTAAAGCACTGGTGGTGACTCGTTACATCATCTGCCCGGTCCATCACGTGACATCCGTGAGCCCACCCCCACCCCCCAACTCCAACCCCCCCACTGTCCACCACAAGTCCCCCTATATGACCAGCAGAAGCAGCCTTTGAAGCAGAGTGAGGCCACATATCACATCCTGACATGGGCAAAAGGAAATATTAGCATTCCGGTGGCAAGCGGTCATCCACCAGCATAGCCTACCTGTGACCAATGCATGTCAACTGTCTCTTATCCTCGAGACCATGTTGTGGAAAGGGACATGGTTATGTTTTCCAGTTATGGTTATGTTCAGTTACTGAATAGACTTCAGGCATTTAGAGAAACTCTACAACGTCATGATTAATGTGGAACAGGCTAGGCTTTAAAATAAATAACACAAATTAACAGTATGTTTTCTTATCCATAAACATTTCGTAAACACACAACACTTTAATCACCTCACTTCTGTGCTTGTTCTGTCATTCTGCCCATGATGATCTGCCCATGAAGTAATGCCTTTCCGATACTGAAATACCAACTAATAAATATGTGCCTATACTCACACAGATGTTCAGAACTCAAGTTAACCTCAGTTAATTTCCTTGACCTCCGGAGGTTCAAATTGAAGTCTAAGTACAACAGAGATCCTGCTAAATACAGCGCTGAGAGAATGTATAGCTGCCTTGAACTCCGACACTCTTGATTGCTTGTCAAGTTGACAAAGTTTACGAATATAGAACACATGACCCAAGGGTCTGGAGATACAGTTCCGCAATAACGCCAGACATTTAAATGGATACAATGAACAAACGTGTCGACCATGCTCCGTCAAAGAAATGTAAGACCATCATCATTTAACATGGATTGGTGACACGGTCCCTCAGGCATCAACTCTGTCTTTTATGACATAATCTGGCATGACTGTACCTATTACTCACAAGAAATGAAACTCAGTCAGAAATGCGTGAACTAATCATAGACCGTGGTATTAACATGGCATACAATCCATATCAGGTAACTGCGCTAGTTTAATAAGCGCAATAATTCTTAACCATTTTTATTTTCAACCCGAATGACTGGAGGGGCATACATATTTACTTAAAATAATGTTTAAGCGGGTCAGAGAAGGTCTTTGACATGAGCCTCGGTAGTAATGTACAGCTGCCCTGCCCTTCTGATGCGATGAAAACACAGGAATCCCGCTACGCGCCCCCGCTGAGATGGCTGGGCTTCTCCCGCCCTCCTTCCTTACATGGCGTCAGTCCAGGCTGTCTCGGTGGGGCTCTTCGCTTCGGGCCCTTCCATTAATGGCCACTTTACTCTCAATGGCGCAGGAGCTACCAAATAAGGAGAAGGAGGTACACAAGTGGCGAGCCACTTGTTGAGTATATATTGGAGTGGGCCCCTTGCACTTCTACCACAGTTTACCCTCAGGAACCAGCTCTTGGTGCTGAATTGGTGAGTAAATAGACCTGATGTTTCAGAGACGTCGGCTTGGTCACCGGAAGCCAATTACAAGACTAATAGACATGACTGGATTTGCTTACAAGATACTCAGAGGGAATACTGGCTTATTCGCAGTGAACGTCTTAAAGAATACTACTTTTGGAGGCACCTATGACACTGACACGTTTACCTAATTTCATCTCGTAAACTTAATATTTTAAATGTATCCAATTGCCGGGCTGTAAAGTTGTAGTGTAGACTGCATTGTTTTACGTTTATGAGCGTTTTGGAGAAGACAGCACTGTCATGAAGGCAGTAAAGACAATTGTGGAACAATCAATATAAATTATCTTGTTAAAAAAACTTTTCTCTGTGCGAAGAAAAAATGCAAACATTGCTCTAATGTGGATCAGGGTGTCTGACAACAGCAACTCTATTTTCTGCTCATTTACTCGCCATTTGTTCAAACAGCTGTACTCTCTGTTGACATTAGATCCCCATCCGACACCATGTGTGACGACGACGAGACTACCGCTCTTGTGTGCGACAACGGCTCCGGTCTGGTGAAGGCCGGCTTTGCTGGAGACGATGCTCCCCGCGCTGTCTTCCCCTCAATCGTTGGTCGTCCTCGCCACCAGGTAATACTCGCGAGATTTCTGTGTCGCAACAACACACTGCTTAGACTGCAAATATGAACAACGACAACAGTTGAGTTCTATGCATGCTTTTATTTAATTATTTTTTCAATTTGTTCTCTAGGGTGTGATGGTGGGCATGGGTCAGAAAGACTCCTACGTGGGTGACGAGGCCCAGAGCAAGAGGGGTATCCTCACCCTGAAGTACCCCATCGAGCACGGCATCATCACCAACTGGGATGACATGGAGAAGATCTGGCACCACACCTTCTACAACGAGCTGCGTGTGGCCCCCGAGGAGCACCCCACCCTGCTCACAGAGGCCCCACTGAACCCTAAGGCCAACAGGGAAAAGATGACACAAATCATGTTTGAGACCTTCAACGTCCCCGCCATGTATGTGGCTATACAGGCTGTGCTGTCCTTGTACGCCTCTGGTCGTACCACTGGTGAGTATCTATGAGACTGGTGTGATTTTTGTCTATTTTTATTTAGGTCCTCTTAATTATTAACTGTGACATTATTTTATCCTAATTAGGTATCGTGCTGGACTCTGGTGATGGTGTGACCCACAATGTCCCCATCTATGAGGGTTACGCTCTCCCCCACGCCATCATGCGTCTGGATCTCGCTGGTAGAGATCTGACTGACTACCTGATGAAAATCCTGACTGAGCGTGGCTACTCTTTCGTTACGACTGGTAGGTCAGACACACACAAATACTTTGTTTTACAGTCGGCAAGTAGCAATTTAATTTTCCACACATCGTAGTTTCAGTCCTCATCGATTTATCATCGAATAATTTAACTTGACAGCTGAGCGTGAGATTGTGCGGGACATCAAGGAGAAGCTGTGCTACGTCGCTCTGGACTTCGAGAATGAGATGGCCACCGCTGCCTCCTCCTCCTCCCTGGAGAAATCTTACGAGTTGCCTGACGGCCAGGTCATCACCATTGGCAACGAGCGTTTCCGCTGCCCTGAGACCCTCTTCCAGCCTTCATTCATTGGTGAGTTTTGTCAACAACAGACGGGGACACTGTATGTCAAACCTAGACGGTAATGTAAAGATATAGTGATAATAAGTGTAACGTTAACAAATGCAACAAAGTCGCTCAAAATATTAAATTAAAACGGAAGTTATTCATTTATTTACATTTTATTCACTATGACCTGAAAAGATGCAGTGTATTTGGAGCTGCCCAATTCAGCACCACTTGTACTTTGTTGAAACTGTGTGCACAGCTCAGTCTCTCTGACCTCACTCTGACCTAATTCCAACAGGTATGGAATCTGCCGGTATCCATGAGACGACCTACAACAGCATCATGAAGTGCGACATTGACATCCGCAAGGACCTGTACGCCAACAACGTTCTGTCTGGTGGTACCACCATGTACCCTGGTATTGCTGACCGTATGCAGAAGGAAATCACTGCTCTGGCCCCCAGCACCATGAAGATCAAGGTGAGCGTCGTCTGTCAGTTCAACAATGGCTAATGTGTTTTATTGTTAATGAGTATTTCTGGAAAGCAAAAACATGATACTGACTATAGCGATACCATTTATCCTCTAGATCATTGCTCCCCCTGAGCGTAAGTACTCCGTCTGGATCGGCGGCTCCATCCTGGCTTCCCTGTCCACCTTCCAGCAGATGTGGATCAGCAAGCAGGAGTACGACGAGGCTGGCCCCTCCATCGTTCACAGGAAGTGCTTCTAAACCACTCGACGCCGCTGGTCTTCACCGCTTACGAATGCCAAAAACTCGCACCATTACCTCCGTCTGTTGTTCCTCAGGCAGCCCTCCGTTGCTTGTTGTTCTTGTACAGTATGTTTACACCCAAGTGCAATTTATATGTGGTTATTTTCTGGTTCATAAATGAATTTATATGTGGATATTTATTGCTTTGTAAAATAAACAAGACCCGGGACTTGTAACACAATGTGTTTCTTTAAATGTGTTGTGCTTGAATGTGAAATCACATCAGCGCATTTCATACCTCCGGTTCTAACGGCTGAACTGAGGAAGTAACGACACCTGGAACAGAGCCCACACTCCACTGATTCAATTAGCACCAGTTCTAAAAATAGATACTTTCTAGGAGTCGGTGGAAACCAATGTGAGCATACGAAATGTAAATGAGGAGGGCACAGTTTGAATTTGGAAAATGTGGCATTACATAAAAATTGCAATTTAGCAAACAACGGAACGCATGCACTTGTGCTCAGCACGCTACAGGAGATAGTCAAACGAGTTGTTTCTATTTTTGAAAGCACTCGGGCAGCCCTGTAAAGCGATTACTCACTTTGGAGACTACTCTCACTAAGACACGTTTATCTAAGGAATTATCGCGGGTCCCCTAGACAATACGTGTTTACTTCAGGAAAAGACAGCTGTTTAGTCAGGAAAGATACTAAAGTCTGAAATATAAAAACCAAGGCTATACCGGATGGGAGATTGTTGTCTAAGCAGTCGTGGAACACCACCAGGCTCATCACGAGATGAAACCTAAATCCATACATGTATCAATAGAGAATGTTTTCAATTCAATCACACCCACAAACGGACTCTCTCGGTGTTTTCTGTGTGTTTGTGCGAGAGAGAGAGAGAGAGAGAGAGACTTTGACTTTAATCTGTCTCAGAAACCGTGCTGTCATCGGTTTGTCATGGTCTTGCGTGTGCAGCGGGTGTTGAACCTCCGTAGTGATTTGGCTTCATCACCACTAATTTTGTTACCGATTAATCTGGTGCAGTTTGGCACATTCGGAGAATAAAGAAACCGTGAAATCCTAGTGCTCTGGTTAGCTCTCCAACAACCTGTCTGCGCGTGACGCGAGGGAGGGGCGGTCTACTTAAAGCAGGATTAGCGCAAGCCAAACATTATACTGAAGTCCCCGTTCATTCAGGCTCCGCGCAAACTATCGTCCTGCACGGCAAATCGAACATAGGAGGGCTTTTTACTAATCAGCATTCAGTCTTGAGCGAACAAAAGTGCTGGGTCGTCGTGCAAGCCTCTGTTGGAAGCGCGAGAGACAAGGGGGCAGCATCCGCGCGTGATCAATGCATTCGCCAAAAACAATAAGAGCGTGTGGAGAAGAGGACGGGGAACAAGAGTAGAAATATTCATTTTGCAGGGAATTTTACAGCTTCCGAATGACAATGGGGGAATGGACCATACTAGAGCGGCTTTTAGAGGCTGCTGTGCAGCAGCACTCTACTATGATCGGAAGGTAAGAGGAAAAACTGGAAAGACGCGTAAGACACCACTATAGAAACACCTGGGCAAGCCTAGCACATAGTACACCTTCAAATACAGAGCTTTACCTTGCAGCGCCTCGAAGTAAAACACACAACCTCCAGTCTTTATGGATATTACAGTTTTTACATTTGGTGTTGCCAATCTTGTTGGATGAAGTGTATTGGTAGTTTGGGCATTTTACTATTTATAATGAGAGACTAAAGCATTTTTCAAGCATTTGAGTGCACGTTGCAAGCATTTATGAAGCATGTTGCTTACGACTGAGGTTAGAGCTGTACTTCTGAGTGCTCTCAAGATGAGGTTCTTTTCAGCACTGGACAGCTCCTATCACTGATTTATTGTTAGCGTAAGGCGTCTGTTAGATTACTTCCAGCAAAGAGTGTAAATTGTACATATGTTTTGAGATGCCATACCATATCCAAATGATGAACTGACTGTTATAATCCTTGTTTGTTCACTTTTAGGATCCTACTAACAGTAGTGGTGATCTTCCGGATTCTAATAGTCGCTATAGTGGGGGAGACGGTGTACGACGACGAGCAGTCTATGTTCGTGTGTAACACGCTACAGCCTGGCTGCAACCAGGCTTGTTATGATAAAGCATTCCCAATTTCCCACATCAGATACTGGGTGTTCCAGATCATCATGGTGTGCACCCCCAGCCTCTGTTTCATTACCTACTCCGTGCACCAGTCAGCGAAGCAGAAAGAGCGGAGGTTCTCGACTGTTTACCTTTCCCTGGACAAGGATCAGGATTCTATGAAAAGAGATGACAGTAAAAAGATCAAGAACACAATTGTGAACGGAGTACTACAGAACACGGAGAACTCAACCAAAGAATCCGAGACAGATTGTCTTGAAGTGAAGGAGATGCCTAGTTCAGCCATGAGAAATACCAAGTCTAAAATGAGACGGCAGGAAGGCATATCAAGATTCTACATCATCCAGGTCGTTTTCCGAAACGCGCTAGAGATAGGGTTTTTAGTGGGTCAATACTTCCTCTATGGATTCAATGTCCCTGCCGTGTATGAATGTGATCGATATCCCTGCATCAAAGATGTTGAGTGCTACGTTTCAAGACCAACGGAGAAGACCGTGTTTCTGGTCTTCATGTTCGCCGTCAGTGGGATATGCGTGGTTCTGAACCTCGCGGAACTCAACCACCTTGGCTGGAGGAAAATTAAAACAGCCGTGAGAGGTGTGCAGGCTAGGAGAAAGTCAATTTACGAGATCAGGAACAAAGACTTGCCGCGTATGAGCATGCCCAATTTCGGTCGCACTCAGTCGAGTGACTCCGCCTATGTGTAGCGCCCATCAGGTTGCTGGGGTCAGGCATGGTGGATAACATCTGTATTGAGACAAAGCAGAAATAATGATGTGTTGGATAGTTAATCTCACCGATTTCGTTTGAAGTGGGTGGGGTAGATCCATTTTATTTGTCTTTTATGGACAAAAAAAAACAAAAAACGAACGGACCAAACGTTTGTTTGTCATATTTATGAAAAAAGGCACTGATGCAACTTTTTGGTATGGTTTATATTTTGTAATGTCTAAGATGGAGAGCCTATGATTTACGTGTCCACCTTTGTCCACGTCATCAGCTGAACGTGGGGGTAAATACGTATTGCACTAAATATGACGAGCCAAACGTACCTGATTTATGAGAAGAAGGTATTCTTACAGTGATACCACCGGTTTTGATCATCCACTAGTGACACAAACCACTCACACCATACACGTTTTCGTGACTTCTTATTTAACGAATTTCCATTTGGTATCAAATTTACAGTAGCTTACATATATAGTAGCTTATTTTCATTCTCTATGTTTTTTGGTTGCCTGTGCTCACACCATCGACCTTAACATAAGTTTCACTCCATTGCTTTAAAGCCGAGTGGCAGAACGGTAGCTGGGAGACACACTGCACATGCTAACGTCTGTGACTTGTTAATTTTATTTTATTTTAATTTTTTTATACCAAAGCGTCCATTTTGCTTCCATTTGTGAAAAAATATGTTATGTTGTTTTTGTGTATTCAAGTGCCATATATGTACATAGATATATACATATTATATAGAGAGAATATACTATTCATCATGAAAGATACAGTCCATGAGTGAATGGCAACAGATGCTATCTTCTTTCCCTTTAATTTATATTGACATGGGTAAAACGGAAATGGTAAGCTAATATTCATATTTTATTTGTATAACTGAAGAAGCCATAATCTTTATGCGTTCTACAAGTATATCTATGAAAATTGAACTCGAAAAGAAAACAGCACAATTTAAATCTGATTAAGTATTTAGGTAAAGGGGACCGGGTGATACACCCCTGGTGCTACCATTTTCCAGAAAAAAAGAGTAATGCAAACTGTTGATGTGAAAAGAAACAGAACACAAAAAAAACATATATTAATGTCCAAAAATAAAAAGAAGTGGAATTCATGTACCCAACTTTGGTGTGGCGTGTGTTGCCTTTCATTCCACACCTGTGCTTGACAAGCTCTCTCCCTTTAGTTTGCCCAAGTCGTGTTAAGTATCACCACCTCTCCTTCCCGCACATCAGGTCATAAACCAATGACCAGACATTCTGACTCCTCAGTGCATTGCTCCTGAGCACACCCACACCTCAAAAGATAAAACACCCTCCGGCACATGCCGTCAGTCTGCAGCACCAACCCTTTTCGCATATTATTCGTCTCGCATTTCCGCCAGGAGCTTAAAAAGCTTAGATCCCCTCCTGGCTTTCTCCAGCGTCAGCAGCGGAGGGGATGAACCTGATACAGGTACAGAAAGCCGTGCCTTTCATGGCTGTCCGTGCCGCATGTAGCTGACACTGTGTTTATGACAGCACCATCCGCTGGGGGAGGTGAAGGAAGAGGAGGAGGAAGAGGAGGAGGAGGCAGAGCCCAGGGCTACATTCTCCTCTGGGGTGATCCTGTCACTTGGCCTAGGATGCATCCGCCAACCCCACCCTCTCCTCTCCACCCTTTCACTCCTCCGCACCCCCTGCTCTGCTATGTTCCCCAACCCCACCCTCGAAGGTGAGGCGACGAGCGAGGCCTGCGCCTCGGCAAGGTCAGGGACAAAAGTGCTGAAGGCTGCACCCCGCAGCCCCCCGGCAGCGTTCTAAAAACCCCACCCTCACCCACCCACCCGTCACCTCCAAACGCTTCTCCTCCCTCTCACCAACCCCACACCCTCTCCCCTCCCCTACCCTCTCGGGACACCAAGATGACTCTGCAAAGAGCAAGCAGGAGCAGAAGCGGGAGGAGGAGGAGGAAGAGAATGAGGAAGGCAGGGGGGAGACAGAGAAGAAAATCGAAGCGCACGCGCAAGAGGCCTTGACAGATCAATCTAGAATTCAGCAGGGACCTCTAGCTCCACGCTGACGCCAGGCGAGCACGACAAAGTCCACCCTGAAAGACGCACACAGAACACACACGTACTCCACCTTTTCTTTCCATCAGCCATCCCTATCTGACCTACACAGGACTACCTGTGTAAACTGCGCTGTGTAGAACTGATTTCCCAAATCAGGGACTCATGTTCACTGAAAGAGGCAGTTACTCTACTGAATAAAGTATTTGACCAGGACACAATGAGAAGATTGAGCCTATACAAACATACAAACTATCTTTTGGGTTTTCAGGTCATGACCGTTATGGCTCACTTTTCTAAGGCTTTCAGCAGTTTCAACAGCCTTGAGTATAAAAGTCTTCAAAGGACATGTAAAACTGATGTTACATTAATAAACTATTCAATGCCCCACGTGGCTGCCTATAATGCTCCAGATACATTATGGATCATATATATTTACTGCAGAAAGCCCACTTTTCTCTTTTTCTTACTCTTTTGTGCCCTCATCTCTCTCTTGTCTCCCTCCCTCCCTCACTCTCTCTCTCTCTTTCTCTGTCTCTCTCTACCTCCCTCATTCTCTCTCTCTCTCTATCTCTCTGAGCAAAGAGAAGGCAGTTATACATATATACATACATTTACACTCATCATAAATATTCATGCTACACATGCTGTGGGCTGGCTGAAGGCCAGTGAGTTGTCTCTCAAGTCGCCCTCACAAATATTTGATGCATCGCTTTTGAACAGAACCCAGCATCCTAGTAGCCCTTCATGTACACTATAAGGCATAAAGCATTAGCCACACCTGATGGCTAAATGCTGTATTTTCATGCTGTTGATTGGAACCATTAACATAAGACTTGAATGTTGATTAACACATTAAGGTTTTCGTGGTTTTTGGCTTTTGATTAATGTATCCAAATGCTCCTGAGTTTATTTATAGTCTCTGGTCTCTCGCTCTCCACTGGAACAACATACAACTGTCTTGAGAGCTTTTTGTATAATTGAGTGCTTGACTGGCATGTATTTATTTTTTCAAGCATGGACTAGAACAGCATCAAAGAGGATGTTAAAAGCCCCTTTCCCCTGCATGCAGCTCTGTGCGTCTATTCTCCTGGAGCTCAATATGACTGTATTGTGTCTCTGTATGTGTGCCTGGGTGTGTGTCTGTGTGTGTGTGTGTCTGAGTGTGTGTGTGTGTCTGTGTGTGTGTGTGTGTCTGTGTGTGTGTGTGTGTCTCTGTGTGTGTGTGTGTGTCTCTGTGTGTGTGTGTGTGTGTGTGTCTGTGTGTGTATGCGTGTGTGTGTGTGTGTAGGGGGGCTTTACTATGGTATGGCAGATTAAGGAATCAAAGCACCCGGCGGTGGATGGGAGAGACGTGGGCCCCAGCTCTCAATCCCACACGGCTTTGTCCTCCATCCTCCGACAAACCTGCAACACAATGACAATGTGAGGAACTTCAAAACGATCAAAATACCTCTATGGTACGTGTCATTTATTTGATGAAATATGTTTCCTTGAGGGGTTTTGCAGTAGAGCTCAGGTATTTGAGACACTGGCCATATAGAGGGAAGTATACAAACATCACATTGACATATTTTGTGTTCTTTAAGCTCAACTGGTACAATACGGTGGCAATAACAACACTGTCATGGATTTAAAACACAAATGCATATGCATATGCTAACAGTATTGTCAGTCACTTTGGACTAAAGCATCTTGTAAATATCATGTAAAATATATTTGCTGGATACAGACTGTGAGGTCCTCTTCGGCACCTCGAGTCATCTCCGTACAAAGATTAGCGTGGTGACAAGCAAAAGGAGCAATAAGTGGTGTTCACCACACGGGCATCGTGCCTGCGGGAGTCCTCAGTGCCAGCTGGGCACCATGCCCAGGAGATTTCAGGGGTTTCGAGGTCGGAGGGACCCACTGTGACGCAGATTTATAGCTGGAGCAGCAACAAAATTACAACTCATGGCTTCCTGTAATACTGTGGGTGATAACACTGGACCACGCCCAGCGCTCTAAGGGAACCACACGCATATGGATCGCCAGTATCACTGCCAGGCATCAGTCAGGGAAAATTCTCCTCAGGTGAACAGAATCAGAATATATTGGACAGAACTAGGCTGCAAACCTCAGCAACCACAGGTCTCCTTGTCAGCATTTTACAAGTGCTTTCAGTTTTACAATGCTATATTTGCTAAAATTGGTATATTTTGATCTACAGTTACATGTCCAAGAACTCATCTCTTAACAGTGTGTGTTAGGGAGGGCTTCACACAAACACACTGCAGAGCGCACTCCCTGTGAAAGCCTGGAATTACCTCAACGCTCGCTCATTGTTAGTGTCAGTTTCAGTGACATCTGTTATTCTACAACTGAGTGTCCCAGCGCACCTTCAGCAGGTGCCAGCCCTGGCTAGCAATGGCTAATTAAAAGCCTATAAAGCTCATGTGAGCCAAGAGCCTGAGCTTGAATCACCTGCCAGTGGACTCCTACTCCTGCCTTCTCTGCCAGCACCCCCTGCGGGATTAGGAAGCCCTGCTGGGTGGAGAGGCCCCCCCCATGGGGTTCATTCTTTTCCTCCTCCGTTGGTTTTTCAAGAGCTGAGGGCTCTGTTTGAAGTGTAGCCTCAAAAGGCAGCAGCCATTTGCCACACTGCCGAGGCTTAATCTGTGTTGTGAGTCCTATCATTAGCATTAGCTTTTTTTTCATAGCGGCAAGCAGTAGCAACATCAAAAGGTGTTGATGAGAATGGCAGAAAAGCTTTGGGCTCCATCAGCTCAAACAGCTCAACAATTGTTATGCAATGCCTTTTCCCCTTACTTGTGTGCTTACGAAATGTGAGATATAGCACTTAAGTGCATGTCTTATGAGGTAAATGTGAGAGCCTGCACTGATGCTGGATTTACAGACATAATCTGCCTAGCTAATCTAGCCCAGCATCCATCCCGATTCTCCTACTCCTAAGGTCATCAGTAACTCATCAGGGTAATTGCCTTGTAGTGAGTCATTGCCTAATTTAGAGAGAGGCCATTAGGGCATTTTGGATCACACTAAAAATCTGTTTCGTGGTTAGGTTCCATTGCTAGGGGAGAAAAGTTATAACAGCTAAATTTAGAAGCAGTGTATCCAAGAGACAAGGAAACATGCTGAGGTCTACAGGGATGGGAATAAAGCAGAGAAAGGCACAGAGAGAGAGAGAGAGGAGACTGAGAGATTGACACTGAGCATGTGCATTGACACTTTTGCCCCCTAAGAATCTTGGCGTTTCAGAATTCTGAGAGCAGTGCAGTGCAGTTTAGATATCTGAAGCCAATGTGGACGCGAAGAACAGGTGTGATCCTAGCGGGCGGGAAGTTGCTAATGAATAGCTACCTCCACTGTATCTGTCAAAACGTGTCCTTACGAGTTGCGAGCGTTGCTGGTGGGACAAAAAAAAAAAAGCCCAGCGTTGTTCCATCTGCACAAAGGACTCCAAACAGCATGCGACTGCGGAGAAGAAGCGTAATTTTCTCCTTCTGGTTGGCCCAGTACCTGTCACATATGTCAAGATCATTTGCTGCTGTTTTTTTCTCACCTTTAACACATGCTGTGGCAAAGAACCACATTGCGTCTTGACAAAATAGGTCCTTGTGTTGTAGCTTTATAGGTGAGAGGAATGGTTTTTTTCCGCCACCGCCCCCCCTCAATTGGGGCACTCTGCTATTTTGAGAGAAATGTTTGTCTTTGAAGCCCATCAGCATGAAAAGACATAATTGTATATTAACAGAACAAGCTTTGTCTTTGTTCCATTACACAACATCATTAGCCTTATCACGGAGCTGGGTCAGAGTCTTTTAAATGCACTGATGCAGAAAAAAAGACCTGGACTGATGAAACAGAAACATTTCTCACTTCAATTGAAACTGTTCATTTTCTGCTACATTGCTCTCAATAAAGATCAATAACAGAATTGATGTACATTCATGTGCTCTCTCTCTCTCTCTCTAAATCCATAACTAATGCCCAGCATGTTAAGCATCCAATTTAAGGAGCCTATAGAGCCACACCAGGGCTCCATTTTGCCCCGGTGACAGATGATGGCTGGCTGGCACAGATTGCTCGTGCCCCTAGTTTGGCATGGACACACTGGCCACTTCCTCTTCCCAGTGACATTTCCACGGCAGTAATTCCCTGAGCTGGGAGCAATAGGCAGGCAGGCCCAGGCTATCCTGGAACAGCTGTGCATTCTTGTCCTGTCATTCACCCCCCATTTCCTGTGTAATCCCTGCCACATGCCACTATAGTGCATCTGATCACACGACTCCCTACTTTATCTCTGTGTCTCATAGTATGCGTGTGTACATGCTTGGGGGGTGGGATTGGATATATGCAAATACTGTATGTGTGTATGTATATACTGTGAATCCGTAATATTTTTGTTCCACCTCATACACACACCAGTATGTATGTACAGTATGCTTGTATGTAGATATATACTGTATATATACTATATGTATGTGTGTGTGTGTATTTGTGCGTATGTGTGTAAGTGTGTTACATACATGGGATATTTTTTCCTCCTCATGCTCCTAGGTGCTGTAACAGTGGCTCCTATTAGCAGTAGCATCCTCATCCCTGTCCTTCTCTATGTCTAGCCCTTTCGTTTAGAGCCCTCCTTAACACTGCCACAGCCTGAAGTCTGAGTAAATCTCTCCCATGGTCACCCCCCACCCCCCAACACACACACACAGCACCCCACAATCTCCACTCCCTTGGGTCCCTACACTTTGCTTACTGTCAGAGCTGCCACAAATATAGTTGCAGTCTCTGGGCCGCGGGTCGGGCAGCTCTTGCGTCCCCGCTGCGCAGCTTGATAGATTCGTCCCTGAGGCTGAATGAAGATTGATCTCCACTGTGCAGGGATGGAGGGATGGAGGGGCCGCCCGCTCCGGCCTCGGTGTCGGGGGAGAGAGAGAGAGAGAGAGAGAGAGAGAGAGCACCTGGTGTCTGATTTCCTCACCGGTGTCTTATTACCTGGCCGCTGTGGCTTTCACGACCTCTCATTGCTCACACCCACACGCAACCACTGTGTGGTGTGTGTTGGTAGGTGTATGTGCACATCCTCTGACACACATCACACATACCCTCAGACACACACACACACACACTGATGTGCAAACATACCAACACAGTAAGCACACAATTTTACACAAATTAAAATAAGTGTGCACACATGCACACATGGTGCACACACTGATCCTCATACAAGCATGTGTATATGATTTAATACAAAGCCACACACACACACACACACACACACACACACACACACACACACACACACACACCACTGACCAGCAAAGACACCCACATCAAAAAGAAACATGCAGATAACAGAAACTACAACCTTCATGCCCCTCACCTCCATTTCATACACAGAGGATGTACACAGGTCGTGCACATGTCGTACACAGGAAGTACGGGGGGCTGTATTGATGATGGGGAATATTACCGTAATACTTCCCAGCAGCCTATTTATAGCCATGGGTATCTGATAACAGTAGGAAATTAAAATGTAAGCAGCCCTTTAGTCACTGGTGTTGTTACAGGCAAATTACACAATTACATTATCTCTTTATCCATCTCCCCAAGCACAAAACACACACACATACACACACACACACGTACATTAGCAGGACAGTAGTCTGGTCACATGAGGACAGGTAGTTCCCTGTACAGAGCCAAGAAAAGATCAGGCACATGCTAATCTCCATTGGGCTCCACATGTAAGTGGATTATTAATTACTGCGTCACCACGCTGCAGAGGTCTCTCACACTCTCTCACACATATTAGGACACTGCATCATAAACAAACAAACGTGCTACTCATTTGGAGACATGTGAATGTATGTGTGTGCAGAAGACAAAACAAAATGTATAGGCAACACACACAGACACACACATAATTCTTCTCTGTGTCCATACGTATTGTCACACAGTAAGCAGAGTTGATGAGAGATGGGCACAGTAATAACTAAATCCCTGGATAATGAACATGATTATGTTAGGTCACTGTTTCCTCAGTGACGCCTGGCTTTGTGAACACGCTGTGTGCTTTTGCGTCATGCATGCTTTGCATGCGTTATGCATGTTTTACACTGTCCATACTGTATACATGGGAGTGTCTGCATGTTTTACACTGTACATACTGTATACATGTGAGTGTCTGTGTGTGTGTGTGTGTGTGTAAGTGTTTGTGTTTCAGTGTGTTTGTGCACCTCTGGGTGTGCTACATCATTTATTTGTTTGTTTGTGCATGTGTGTGTGTGTATGAGTGTGTGTTATTATGTTATATGTTGTATGTACTACATGTGTGCTCCTATACAGTGTATATATTATCTCTTTACAGTCTCGCAGTGGGGCGTTGGCATCTCAACTGCTCCTCTCAAGTGCCTGGATCATAGAAGCCGAGTGGAGGGCTAAAGAAGTCACACTTTATCACCTTTATTGGGTCATATATTTCCCACACACCCCTGGGGCTGGTGACGGAAAAGCACATTTTTTATACCCCATTTGTGCTCGTTGGCGTGGTAATCTCTATGGTGAGAGATGCTACTTTTGCTATGTCTTTTCCGCTCTGAGGACCAACATCATAAGAAAATAAATATAAAATAAATACGGTTATTAAAACATTTAAATTAGCGTATGATGTCCGCCATTTTCAACAAAGCATTCCTTTTTCACACCAGCGTGCAGCGTGGGCATGACCACGGCTGGTTCGACCTGGGCTGTCCAGTGTGTGAGTTATGGCCTGAAGGCCACTTGGGCCAAGATTTATGGGTGATTTCCAAGGCCCCTTCACTATACAGCTCTGATGAGAATGAGCAATCAATAAGATAATGGTGGCCAAAATAGTAGACAGGCGGAATTTATTTTATTGGGGAGCGCCGTAACTCCTGCCGCGCTTGAACGTGACATACTGTAACGTCACTGACCTTCACTGGTACACCGCTACTGTATAACAGAATCCTTCCACAAAAAATTTCAAAATTAAAGTGCCCTGCGTAGGTAAGCACATCAGGTACTGTAAAGACAATGAGGTCAAAATGAATATGCAGTGACAGTAAGGCTGCCGTGACAACACATTCCAATTGGACTGATGAATCTCTGGAATGTTGACAGGAGCCGTACAGGAGCTCATGCATAATGGCACAGGAATGTCAGATGCGATAAAGTGTTCTAATGTAGTGCACTTAGCAGGGTAGTAGCCTATGTCAGGCCAGTCTAAAAAAGCTAGAATTAGGTTAAAGCTTCTCCACACATTGTGTCTCTCACTTATGGTAGCTGGTTAGGTTAGGCTAGGCTAGGTCTACTTTAGCTCTAGCATTTACACTGACTTAATACTACCTTTGATGAGCTTAGAGGATTACATGCAGGCATATATAAGGACTATGGCATACGTGGTATGAATGCGTATACTATTAGTTTGCTCTAAAATGTATATTTGCATGTGTGTTTGAAGACAGGCTTTCATTAAATGAAGACAAGCTCTTACACAGGTATTCTTGGAAAGATAGAGCCTTCAGATTATCTAGTACAGTGACAATGAAACATAATGTCACTGTCAAACAACTATGACCCCCTTAATGACTTACGAGCTGGTCACTAATCCAGATTTAGAGGGTTAACACTGGCAGAGATTGTCTGGCTAGGGTTGTCTGTCTCAGCAAGAGGGGCAACAAGTTCTTATGGACACATTCCTCTGATTATACCAGACTTCCTCAGGGTCACTGTAATGTAGATGGATAAACAAACCTAAAGCCTCACACACTGTTGTCCCATATTGACCTATGGTAGTTCCTCTGATTTTCTTTCTTTCTTTTTCTCTCTCCAGTCCTTCTTTTTTCTCTTCCATGAAATAAGGCCATTGACATATTTTGCCGTCTCCCCTTCCCTCTGCCTGATACTGCACTTAAGGCGGATAGAGCAGGTCCATACCCCCACCCTAGTTGCTGGAGGAATGCTGGATCAGCTGGGAAAGATAAAAAGATAAAAGCTGGAGGGGTAAAAGGGGGTGGGGTGGGGGGCGGTGGGAGAATGTGAAAAGAAAAGTACATGGAGAGAGAACTCCTCTCGGAACAGAATTCCAACTGCAGACCCCCTGACAAAGACACACACAACTATGCTGTACGTCCACTCAACCTATTACAACACACTACACCCCACTGATGCCTCTTAAGGCTCTGGCTGTTCTCTTTCCTCTGTCATTATTGTCCTGTGTACTCCTCTTCTCTTCTCTCCTCTCCTCTCCTCCTCTCCTCTCCTCCGCTCCCTGGGGTGAGATCAGAGGGAGGGAGCCAGGCAGCTCATCTTACCTGAATCCTGCATTCATCCTCTTAGGCAGAGACAAGGTGTCTGGGGTGACCACGGCTCTCTTCAGGATCCCCCGCGGTGCCCGACTCACAGCGAGGACATCAGGGTAATGGGAGCTGGATTAATGGCATTGAGCTGTCGGGTCTTTGATACATGGAAGCACTAATCACTTACAGCCCAGCTGGGTAGCAACAGTGCACATACTGTTTAGTGGCATAGTACATGCTATCTAGTTATGGACAGAACTGTTGTCTTTAATACCAAACAAAACTTTACACTGAAGGAAATGTGGCCCCCTGGAACTTGATTTTTGATGTTCCTATCCATCCTTCAGAGTTTTTTTGTGAAGTCATGACCATGTCAACAGCTAAGGGAACCCAAACTCAGCGTTCATCTTTACTAGCAAGCAAAAATCGTACCCTGAAGCAAAGCTGGTTGTCTGCAATGACACGGCTGTGAAGCTCAGATGCTGTATGTCCTCCAAAAGGTTTAGAGCAAGGTCATTGTCGTTTCCAAAACATGACAACCTCCCGGTTCAGCTTTTACTTATGGTGCAAGCAAAACAATCACACCAAAGAGAATGTTGTTGGGGGTCACATCTTGGCATCTGACGTGGCTGCATGCGTGACGCAGGGTCTGTCCTCACCCACCGCCGTCCGAACGAACGTCCGCGCCCATGTGCCGTGCCTCATCCCCCAGACCCGACCTGCTGACGCGCAGAGCTTTTGAGGGGCAGCGGTGTGACGGGGCATCCTGTCACCGCGACAAATATCCGCTCTGACATCCTATAGTTTAATGTGCTGACACCTGAGTGTGCCCGACGCCGTTACCCACGATGCACCGGGATGGACAGTGAGGGCCTGTCAAGCTGGCGTCAGTCACAGAGCGAAAGAGAGAGAGAGAGAGAGAGGCCAGGAACATGATGATGTGCGCAGAGTGAGCAGAGTGTACCTCTCTGTTGTCTCTGGAGACTAGCGCTGACTGATTCATCTTTTTACTTGTCAACTTGTGATTATTCACTCTGTGCACCTTTGCCTGAATGAAACATGGATACACTAGTATTTTCTCTGTCAAAACATTCTGAACATAGGTAGCTATGAAGAACTACTCAGGCATCCAAATGGGTCCTTGTAGAAATGAACTTAGGAGACCCATTTTATACTAAGAATATTTCACTGACAGCAGTACAATTCTATTGAATAGAAATGAGCTTTAGAGTGGGTTCCAAAAGTATTCTGAAAATCAGCGGGTTCAAAGTACTACAGCCATTAACGGTTAATCTTTTCATTCATGAATTATGACTAAAATGATCCAGATTTTTTAAAGAATGCAACAGAGAAGTAAACAGAAGGCTATGAATCCACAACTGGCAAAAAGGGAGGTCATGTCTTTTTAAGCTGATGTTGAATAGAAATACGATATGTCTGTGTATGCATGTGTAAAGGTTGAATTTAATGGAATACTGTGATATTCTGTGTTACTGTTGTTAATTTGTTTGTTTATTGTCTGTTTAATTGTAATATAAACTAATTTAAATCATCTTTGAACAAATACAATAGATATAATAGCAGACTACACAAGGAAGACTTAATACAGTCCACTTAATGAGTCCACTGTTGCATGACGTCCACATACATGGACAGTTGGTTTTTGAAGTATAAAGCCTACATTTTACTTTCACTTTACTACATTTGTTTACCTGAGTTGACCTCTTTGAATGGAAGTTTTTGACAGATTTTGACAGGCTACCACTATCTGCCATCTTGGATTGAGAGTGTCAGCAATCAAATATTTTTTGGAACAGAAGACAGTGCTAGTGTTGCAACATTGCTATAGATCTACTGACACCTACTGACTTCATCATGATAAACTAACCCAAAATGGAGTTAAATGTGGACACCATGCATGAAAGGGTTAAAGGACCATTTCACCATTTTCCACAGTCATTTCTTAGCCCTTTAAATTCAGCACCTGGTTCTGTGGTGCAGAAGCTTGAAAGCCTGCTGCTGTCTGAGCCTCAGCATGGTTCCTGGGCTGAGGTTTCAGGGCATGCTTTGACTCCAGCAGGAGGGAGGTAGGGAGGGAGGGAAGATGCCTCCGTCCTTTCATCCATGAGCACGCTGGAAGGAAGGTGTGGATGTCTAATTATGCTTTCACCCAACCTGTGAATAGATTCTGTTTGTCTCATTCTTTTACACCCCCCCCCCGCTCTCTTCCTCTCTCTCTATCTTCCTCCCCTTCTTTCTCTCTCTCTCCCCCTCTCTCGTTTTCTCTCTCACTCTCTCTCTTTCTCTCTCACTCTCACTTTCTGTCCATTTTATCTCCACTTCCTCTCTAGATTTTAGCTTTTGTTTACCTCATCCTCTGACACTCTCTCTTTCTCTCTCTCTCTCTCCCCCCATTTCTCTTTTTCTCTCCACACACTATTTGTCATTTCTCGCTCTTTTTCATGCTTTCGCACTTCTTGTTCATTCCTCTGTTCTCGCTCCAGACTCTTTTATTTCACTTTTATTTCCCTATCCCTGCCTCTCTATCCTTCTCCCTCTCTCTCCCTGCCTCTCTATTCCTCTCTCTCTCCCTTTCCCTCTCTTCCTGTCTCTCTCTCTCTCCCTGCCTCTCTACCTCTCTCTCCCTCTCTCTCTCCCTCTCTCTGTCTCTCTCAGATAAAAAGCAGCCCTGCATTTAGCCCCATGAGTATGGCATGGCAGCGGCGTTGGCGTTGGCGTTGGCAGAGAGAGATGAGCTCTGCCTGCGGGCTAACACACACACGCCTGGCATGCAGACACACGAGCCACAAGCCCTCCGGCCCTCGCAAGGCTCACTTTACAGCGCGCCAGCCAGCCAGCAGACGTCTTCTTCGTGATGAGTCTGAATAGTCAAGGAGCTGTTATTCAGACTCCTGCTCAAGAGGTTCCTTTTAAGTGCATGGAGTCCCACTCATCTGTGCTGTTCAGCTAACACAGTAAGCAAGCGTCTTGTTGGCTCGCCCTCTGAGCAACACAGATGGAGGAGGCCAGCTTTTGAAGATGCTTGATCAACAGTAGCGGTACACATATGCCGCTTTGCCGCTTTGCAGACTGTTTTCTTTACTCTTTTCTTCTACTGAGTGCAAATGAACTGTGAGATTTCATAAAAGAACCTTTTGCCACATATTTTCTGTTTTGGGCATACTGGAGATTCTTTTTCATGCATATTTTACTGTGCACGTGTCTAGTGTGCTTTGAACATGTTTGTTCATGACACAAAGTATGTTGCTAGGCTAGAACATACCACTGAACCAACTGCACCGTTTCCACTGCGCCCTTACATATGTTAGGTACAGTACGGGTGGCGGAACAGTAAACAGGGAGAAAATCTCTCCAGTCTTGTCCTCTAATATCCACTCCAAGCTGATTTAGTCATATCAGAATATTTTGCTCCACTTTCATCCCATTTTCCCTCTCTCTCTCTCTCTCTCTCTCTCTCTCTCTCTCTCTGCATGTGAGTCCATTAGGAGTGTTTGGGCTTTGTCGTTATTTAAAATCGAGTGCATTATTCCAGCGCGGCTTTTTAATCATCTCGGGCCCAGAATGGGTGGATTATGAGATTTGTGGCCTCTTCTTCCGCCCTATTGTTTTGCAGGTGAAGTAGGCCAGTGGTTTGGGGACGGGTCTACGGGACGGGGCAAAAAAAAATAAAGAGAAAAAAAAAACTGAAAAAACACCCTCCTGCCTCAGATGAACCCAGGGTCCTACCCACAATGCACTACCACCAGCACTTTGTCCCTCCTGTGGGAGCCTGAAGCCCAGGCATCGTGCATTGTAAGGACGAGTTCCCCCTCTCTTCATCTCTCTCTCTCTCTCTCTCTCTCTCTCTCTCTCTATCTCTCTCTTGCTCTCTCTCTTGCTCTCTCTCTTAGCGCAACGCATAATTAATGTAGGGGTGGGGTGGGGGCATGACGGGGGTCCAGGGGGGGAGAGGATGTTGATTCATGTCTGATGGGCTCCAAAAATCTTTTGGCAAAGTCATGACGGTTGGGGGGAGAAGTTCTAAAAGCACTTCAGGTATGAGTGCCTGACTCACTTTTTTCTTGCTCAAAGTGCACTGATTGAAATGCAGGTAAATGTATGAATTCGGGTTTTTGTGTGTGTGTGTGTGTGTATGGAGGGTGTGTGTGTGTGTGTGTGTGTGTGTGTGCACAGGGCATGTGTTTGAAAGCTTCCAGCATCTCTGTGATTCTGCAGTTTCAGGCAGAGCAGCCAAAGCCAAATCACGCTGTGCCCCGCAAACTGCTGCAGAGAGGGCACTCTGGAAGCTCCAAACTCAACTTCCACAATGACCTCGGAAACTTTTTGTGCAGGCAAAAACAAAACAAAAAGGAAAATACAAAAAGGGGCAAAAAGATTTATAAGTTGGGAATGGCAAACAATTTAATAATAGGAAGCAAACTCGCTGAGCGTTTGGAGTTTCAAATCAGTTGAGATCAATTAGAGACGACAAACACAGCCTGCGGCTCTGAAAGATGTTGAGAAACAGCTTGTGAGAAGAGACAAATGTTGCTAATGCCCCTGAGACAGAGCTTCCGAGAGAGAGAGAGAGAGAGAGAGAGAGGGAGGGTGAGAGAGAGAAGAAGAAGAAGAAGAAGAAGAAGAAGAAGAAGAAGAAGAAGAAAGAGAGACCAGCCGTTTTCTGTTCATTGAGTTTTTGTTTCATAAATAAAGCAGCACATGCAATTGAAAGTTGATACGTTATGAAATATTAAACGAGCAATGCTAATAACCACATGGCCGAGAAAGCATTCTGTCTCGTTCACAAGCTTGTGTGTCATTTCATTCAACTATTACAGGGCCATTAAATGGCTCCAAGAGTAATCACAGCATCATTTGCAGTCATTACGCAAACCATTTTACATGCAAGATCTATGGCTGAATTAGCAAAAGAAAGTCATTGACATGACAGAGGGTGAGTAGAAAATGAGGAAAAGTGTTTTTCAGGTTCACAGGTTCTTGTTTGTCTGTGATGGGACAGGAAAACAGGAGAGACAGAGATGGAGAGAGAGTGAAAGAGGAAAAGAAAGAGAGAATGAGAAATAAAAAACAAATCCCCAAAATCCAAGATTAAATTTTCATCTTCAATCCATTTATGTCTGCCTGGCACACCTGTACTAATCCGTTTCTAAACTGTATGAGTGCATGTCTACCAGGGTGTTTCTGACAGATGGCGATATTCTGGAGCATTTCTAAACAAGGTCAGCCACTCCAGGGCAAGGCTCACATTACGCTTTACATTCGAGGTCGCTCCGGGAGAAAAGGTTCACGGTACAAAGGTTCTTGTTTTAGTTTTGGACCCCCAGACGACAGGTCGATGGTAGTGGAACCTTTCTGGTGCTTTTCTTGTCAGCTTCTCTCTAACTCTCTCCAACTGTAAAGAACCCATCTGGAACAAAGAACATTTTTACCAAATGAAGGGTTTTTTGTCTGGAACAGCCCCTGTGTAAGATGGTTAGCATTTTGAAACCCTCTGACAAAGACTAAATGCAGAGTTTTTAAGACCCTTAGTTATATCCACTCACAAACTAGAATGCTGAGAATGAGAAGGTAAATGAACACCTTACAGACCCATCGTGTTTCAGAGTCTCTGTGAGTCCTTAGGTTGATGATGAGTTTAGAACCCAAGATGGCTGACATCCACCCCCCCCCCCCCCCCCTTCCTTCTTCCTGCCGTCCTGGAACCTCATTATGCACAAAGTCACTGCATCTTAATCAAAGACTGCAACAGAACATAGCAGGCCAATTCCCTGTGGGCCTGTGTGCACTGGGGTGGAACTGGACATGATTCTCTTGCTCTATCTCTATCTCTCTCTTCCTTTCTCTCTCTCTCCTGCTCTCACTCTCAATCGTGCTTTCTTTTCAATTAAATAAGGACAAAACAGAGATTATTGTGTTTGGCAATAAAGAGAAGAGAAGTAGTACTCTTGGGTCTCGGGCTCTACAAACCAAAGGCCAAGTCCAAAACAGCCTTTCTATTATCTTAAAAATAAAGCCAAAATCAAGGATTTGGTGTCCTAAAAAGACCAAGAGAAGCTCATCCATGCTTTTATCTCCAGTAGGGTGGACTACTGTAATGGTCTCTTCACTGGACTTCCGAAACAGACCATTAAACATCAGCTCATTCAGAATGCTGCTTCTAGAATCTAGAGTGTTATCCAGGACCAAGAGAACGGAGCACATTACTCCAGTTCTAAACTCTATACACTGGCGTCCAGTTACTTACAGAATAGATTTTACTGGTCTATAAATCACTATATGGTTTAGGCCCAGAATACATCTGATTTAAAGAATATAAACCAACTTGATCTATGGACTCAAGTCAGCTATTAGAGCCCAAACTAAACATGCCAGAAGATCTGAGATGTGCCCCAAATGTAGCAATTTTTAAATCCAGGTTAAATACATTTCTCTTTTCATGTGCCTATGACTGAGCTCTAAAACGTGCACCCTATTCTAACTGCACTTTAATTCTGGAAGTAGACCTCTAGTCACTCCCCGGCAGGGAGTTGATATCTCAGGCTTATGGCAGAGCTCTATTGGCGGGCCTATTTTTAGGCCCTATTCTCTGGCTAAGCTTTTTGGGCCTCTCTCTGAAAATGGGCTCTATTGCGGACCCTATCAAGGGTGCTGTTTTAGCTCTTGCTCTATGGTTCTCTATTTGTTGTACTGAAAGAGGTAAACACACATTTGAGGCTACTTCCATTATGTTTTTATTCTACTTTATATGTTATTTGTACTTTCTTTTAACTATAGGACTTAGTGTTTTACTTTTACTTACTACTTTATGTGCTTTGTACTTTTTTTTTGTTAATATTTTAATCTTTAATTTAGTTTTTTCTTTACTTTTAAGCACTTTTTCTTTGTTTTTCCCTTTGGATGTCCCTTTTGCTTTCATTTATGTAAAGCACATTTAATTGCTTTTGAGTGTGAAATGTGCTATATAAATAAACCTGCCTCCTCTGTGCTGTGTTGGTTACAGAGTGAGGATTTGAACTACTCCGCTCTACTATGCCCCCCCACCCCCACCCCCACCCCCACACACGCACACACACAGCCGTGCACGCAAACACACTCACATTCGCTCACAGTCTTAATGCAGCACAATAACTGCAGATGCAGAGAGTGGATGGCATAGCATGACAGGAACTGAAAAAGAAAAAAAAACACAAACTGCACATCCACACGTGGATCAGCTTACCAGTGGTGAGTAGTATTGCAATGGAGGCGCAGCAGCAGAGTAGCACGCGATTCCCACAGAGACACAGAGAGGGGGAAAAACAG
Source organism: Clupea harengus (assembly GCF_900700415.2). Taxonomy (NCBI): domain Eukaryota; kingdom Metazoa; phylum Chordata; class Actinopteri; order Clupeiformes; family Clupeidae; genus Clupea; species Clupea harengus. The sequence goes on from NC_045166.1 coordinate 9,755,372, forward strand.
TGAGCTGGTGGTAATGTAAGCCTGGATCATAGCCCAATGACGCCATTGACCCAGCCACCCCCTGAGCACAGAGATCCTGCAAAGTGTGATCAAGTACGCAATGCAACCCCTCAGAGAGGAGAGTGAAGTGATCTACTGAACACTGATCAACACATGCAACTTCTTCATTCTAATGTCCCTGAAGTAGGGTACCTTACTTGCAGGCAGTGTTGTCTCTTCTCTTCTCAGATTTGCAGGTACTTTGCACATTATGGTTCTGTGTTTGGAGAAGTAGCCTTGTATTACTGACGTAAAATGTTGTGATGCCTGATGCTTGTCCAATCTAATGCATGCATTTATGCGTAGTTGGTGGTCCGGTAGTAATATTCTTTTGTAAGATTTAGGGAAAGGACCAATACACCTGCACTGCTGAAAGTAACTTGTACATACACCTGATCTGGGATTAGTCATGCCGACTCTGACGAAAGGCCAAAGCGCCACACAAAAAACACGCACGTGCCCCACCGAAAATACACCGCCAGTGCGCCTCGTGCTGGAGGTGGCCGACAGGTCGGCAGGTCCTTCTCTGCACACGTTGGCAGAAATCGCCACACCATACCATACCGTGCCCTCCCATTCACCCGCCCTCCCTGCCGGCCGGCCTGCCAGCCGACTCACCCACACCGCACAGCATCACTCTGTCCCATCCGCCCCTTGCACCAGATAAATCAATGTCACCCAGACAGGATTACGCTGGCATCCGGTAAACACACAGGAGACCTGACCGCTGGCCCCAGCCTCCCGGGGGTGGGGGTGGTGATGTGGTGGTGGTGGTTCAGGGGGAGGCGGGCGTTGGGACTGGACAGAAGGGAAAAGTAAAAGACGAGGCGTCTGCTGAGTCGTTGCTAGCGGATACCCTCCTCTGTCCGTCCGGTCACATGGACCCCAAGTGTCGGGTGCAGTATATGAAGGATATGGACATCAATATGATCTCCACATCCACTAGTGTGTACAGATGGGCACACACATACAGTACATGTGTACACACACACAAACCTACACACACACACACACACACACACACACACACACACATACACACACACACACACACACACACACACACACATAAACCGATGGGTTGAGTGAGACACATGCAGACCCACGTAAACATTAACAACCACGATACTTTAGACAGATGGGGACACACTCACATACGAAATCAAACAATCACACATAGATTATCACAGACCACCATCCACACATCCAAACACACACACATTTTTTAACAAGTCGCCCGCCAAAATCCCAAATCCTGCATGTTGCATCCACTCTACCACAGCCATCAAACAGGGTGGGCGGTTAATTCGATTTCAAAGATTAAGGCCGTCTTCAAGAGAACATTAAACACCAAACTCCTTTCATTGCTATCTGTTCAAACTCACTGGAGCAATTGATGCAACACATACATGACTGAATCTAAATCACTAAGCTAAACATGTCGAGGGCTGGCTGGATGGCTGGTAGGCAAGCATCCTAGCTTCATAGAACAGAAAACATGCCCTGAGATTTAGAGTAATGACTGGTGGATTACACCAGCTATAAATAGAAGGGGAGGAAGCACAATACCCTGACATATGACGGGCTGATTGAGAATCCAAAGTGCATGTGATCTTTGTGTGTAAGTGTGTGTGTGTGTGTGTGTGTGTGTGTGTATGTATGTGTGTGCGTGTGTGTGTGTGTGTGTGTGTTTGTGTATGTGTGTATGTGTGTGTATGTGTGTATGAGAAGAGAGAGATAGGGAGAGGGAGAGGGAGAGGGAGAGGGATACAGAGGGAGAGAGTGAACATGTGTGTCTTGTTTTTCATATCATGTAGATTGATGGTGTATTTACGTCAAAGCCTTGATTGCAGATGCGATGTCAATTAGCGACATTGCCTCCTGAGCATCATTAATGCAATCATTATCATTATCATGCTCAACAGCAGACCACTGTTTTTATGTCGAAAAAAATATATTTTTTTCTTCTTTTGTTCACATTTCTATTTAGTATAACTATGGTCAGTTGTGCCATTGCCTTGCAACACTTGTTTGTCACCAGTTTACACACATCAGTATATTCACACATTCTCCACACATTTAGGTCACAAGGAAGTGGTTGAAGGAAGAAATCAAATTAATGCTTTTTTAGACCTGAAGGGTTGAACTAAACATAGTAGGAGAATCAATAAGACCAATCATGGCTTAGTTTTTTTAAACTGTATCCAACATGGGTAAGATGTGCATACCCATCTTTGAAAATAACAGAAACAAAACATGGCTGAGCTAACAGCTAAAACATGAGGTCCTTGAGAATAAAACATTACACTTTTCATCAATTTTTACGATATTTTCTTCACATTACCCAAGCTGTCAATCCAGTGTGTGCCCTCAAACAAACTCTGGTGTTCCTAGACAGCCCTGGCTCTGTAAATGGGAAACAAACCAAGGGGAAGGGAGGGGTGTAATAAACCGGCTGATGAGCTCAAATATCAACAACCTTTCACCAGGATTGAGGCCTGCACCTTTAAAGCTTCTATTTGTATTACCATATTGTCCATTTTGTCGGCCAGGCTGCACAGCTTCACCTGAAAGGCTCCCTGTCTCCTGGTTTGATCCACGCATCTCATCTCATCACATCACGACAGCTGAGCAAATAACAGTGGGGACAGGACAGGGAGACTGAACTGAACTTGTGTGTTGTTAGTGTGCACACGCACACATACACACACACACACACACACACACACACACACAGACATACAAACAGATATACCCCCACGCATACACACACACACACAAACACACAAACAGACACACACACAGATATACCCCCACGCATACACACACACACAAACATATTCGCACACACAAACCTATGCACACATAACGCACAACAACCATACACGTACACACACACACAGGCATACCCAAACACAGAAGACAACAGTCTTGCACCCATACACACACACACACACACACACACACACACACACACACACAGACACAGACACAAACACGCACACACACACACACACACACACGCACACACACACACACACACAATACATAATTTAACACATACCTCAGCACATATGCACACAAATGACACTCACACACACACACACACATACACACACACACACACACATCAGCAGCGTGCCTCTTTCAATAGGGGCCGAGGGCAAGTGCATTGAGTGCATGTGAGGTAGGATCTCACCCAAATGAGAAACATTTCATCATAATCCCACGGGTTAGGACAGGTACGGCAGCGCTAAACTAAGCCATGCCAAGCATCACTCATTGAGGTGTCAGACAGACAGGCTCGCAGGCAGGCAGGGAAGGACATGGATTTCAGACACACTACATGTCAAAACCTGCAGAATGTGTCTCATCAAACAGATATTTCTATGCTACAAATACGCTACTTAGAAAGGGTGTCTGTTTTTTGGGCCACTGGAGCATTTCTGCTGTTGCCAGGATCATGGTTTGAAGAAAATAAAAAATGCTCATTCCGGCTGTGGATTCTCCATCTTGCAGTCATACATGTGCAGCAGATCAGATATCATGCCAACATGCTACCGAGCTTCATCCAGCCAAGGTTCATCCGTGCCATGCATGGAACATTTTATAAATGGTTCTTGTGTGTAGAAGCTTGACCCCAGTGACTCCCATGTACATGGTGATCTTGGCTGGGGTTGCGGAGAGGTGGAGAGGCGTCAGCACTGTCCCCTGGGTCACAGCGGACAGGGACACAGTGGACACGGACACGGGGACAAGGGGGCTCTGACGTCAGGTGGCCCTGAGCTTGGAGAGTCTGCCCGCCCGCTCAGCCGTGCTTCAATTCCCAGTGTTATAAGTCACGCCCAGAGATCATGCCTGACTGGGGGATGGTGGAGGGGGAGGGGAAGGGTCGCGATCATCATAGACCACCATCCCCCACTTCCATGTTGTCTGAGGCTTTTACACATACCCACATCTCCATTGCACGTTACAGCCTAAAATATATGTTTATGTATGTATGTATATATGCATGTATCTATGTCTGTATGTATGTATGTATGTATGTATGTATCTATGTATCTATGCATGTATGTAGGTATATGTGTACGTATGTATGTATGCATGCATGTACAGTATGTGTCTAACCATTTTTAATTGGTGGGTAATTAAGTAAGGAACAGGTGAAAGTAGTCTTTGGGATTAGTGTGGCATCGTAACGGTGTTAATTATCGGACGGCGTGTGTTATCGGCAAACGTTTGCGTTGTCATGTTAACCCATTATTAAACTGAGCATATCGATTGTTAATCCATTATTAAACGTAGCATTTTGATTGTTTAACAGAATTGCCGACACTGTCCGATAACTGACATAGCTACGCTACTGTTATTAAATGTGTTTTTACACTGAGCAGCACCAGGATGCATCTGTACCTCCATTCACAGTCAGAGAGTTAATGATGGGCTGTTGAAGACCCAGAAAGAGCATAGTTTTACTCTAGCACTGCAAGAGTGTTGCATCTCATTCATTTTTTACCTCCAATTATGGGCTCTCTGGCCATCTCTTTTTCACATTCTGTCTTACCATCTGTCTCTCTCCCTTTCTCTCTCTCCCTCTCTCTTTCTCTTTCTCTCTCTCTCTCTCTCTCTCTCTCTCTCTCTCTCTCTATCTCTCTGTGCATATCTCACCCCACATCTCTGCATCTTTGTGTTTGTATCGCTCATCCCTCTCTCCCTTTGTCTCAAGCACAATGCACATTTTGGCTACAGGGAGAGCTGAGGGCTGTTGTAGCGATGGGGGAAAGTCAAGCAGAAACACCAGCTTAATTTGGTGCTGTTACCAAACATCTGCTCAAAGCAGTGCAAAGACTGAGCCACATGAGAGAGAGCGAGGGAGGCAGAGAGAACATGGAGAGAGAGAGAGAGAGAGAGAGAGAAAGAGAGAGGGAGGGAGAGAGAGGGAGGGGGGAGAGGGAGAGAGAGAGAGAGGAAGGGAGAGAGGGAGAGAGAGAGAGAGTTGGAGGGAGAGAGAGGGAGGGAGAACATGGAGAGAGAGAGAGAGGGAGGGAGAGAGAGGGAGAGAGAGAGAGAGAGAGAGAGGGAGGGAGAACATGGAGAGAGAGAGGGGGGAGGGAGAGAGAGGGAGAGAGGGAGAACATGGAGAGAGAGAATGAGAGAAAGAGAGGGAGGGATAGGGAGACAGAGAGAGAGAAAGGGAGAGGAGAGGAGAGAGGGAAGGTGCAGTAGAGAGAGAGGGGGAGAGAAAGAAATTGAGAAAGGGAGAGAGGGAAGGATAAAGACGGAATAAGACGGCAGGAGAGAGGGGGGAAAGCAAGAGGACAGACACACACACACACACACACACAGAGGGAGAAAACATTCAAACCCTTTTGAGACCACACACACACATTCTAGTCACACTGTTTTCTGAAAATGTTAACTTTTTCTCCCCAGAGTGCCCTGCGTGCTTCTGCCAGGCTGGCGATTAAAACTGCTCCTACTCACCCTCGCCTACTCACCCTCGCTGTGGTCCTGCTAGGCTGGCGATTAAAACTGCTCCTACTCACCCTCGTTGTGGTCCTCGCACATAATAACAAGATGGGCCATGAGGAGTGGTCCTTCTGGGGCTGAGAGACAGCAGGCTTGGGACTGGGAGAGGGCCGGCGGTCTTTAAGAAAGCAATCACTCAGAACTAACGCCATGGATGTTTCATGAGTGTAGCTGCCATACACAGCAACACACACACACACACACACACACACACACACACACACACACACACACACACACACACACACACACACACACACACACACACACACACACACACACACATAAACACAGTCATCAATCTTCCACATAACCCACTGCCCACACATGCACATGCACATGCACATGCACATGCACACACACATAAACACACAAAACACAGACAAGCACACACACACACACACACACACACACATAAACACACAAAACACAGACAAGCACACACACACACACACAAACACACACACACACACACACACACACACACACACACACACACACACACACACACACACACACACACACACACACACACACACCTCTCACTGTAATCCACTCTTATGTCCTCATGTTGGCACATACCACGTCTCACCCTCCGTCTATACCCTGGCCCTCCCCCACCCAATCATATACTATCATGGCAACCGGCTCACATGCCCCCAGCTCGGTAATAACTCAAAAAACCTGATAGGCTCTTTTCTCCCCTGCACAGCCGCCACCTCAGAATGAAAGACGAGCCCAGTGTAAAACGGTCCAGCATTCTCTGTCTCTATCACTGCCGTTCACATGTCTCAGAAGGTCACTGCATCTCCCTCATCAGATGGAGGATAGTGGAAAATAGCGAAGCCAGCAGCACGAAAATACACTTAGGATTCTTTTTCATTTGTCCAGTTAACTGGATGGAGAAAACCTGTATGACACCTGTGTTACATGTTACTAAGATCAGTGACATGTTATTTATGTTTTTCTGTTATAATATATATATATATATATATATTAAGTTTTTTGAATAAATAAAAATCTCTGACACATGTTTTTTTTTTTATCAAAAAACATTTTCTATTAAGAACCCATTGTGTTTTTAGCATCTAGAGTACTTTAAATATCAGATATACAGTAACCTGGCAACCAACACATCAAATTGTTATTTTGTGTTCCTGATCTTAATTTTATCACAGCACAGCACAAAGTGTAGAGTATTGAAAATGAGAACCTGTCATGCAAGTCTGTTAGAATAAACAGATACTTGTCCTCCAAGCGAAGATAGTCTGACAGTGTATTTCACAGACTTTAACAGGCCATATCTATGCATGCCCTGCCATTTCCTGTGTTCAGTGTGCTGCAATCAAGGCTACAGAAGCTAGCGGTGGGATGGTTTAGGATAGGGCCGGGGGGCGTGAAGTCATCCCCCTGTGGGCGTGACGGCCCCAGTCACCTGGGTAATGACAGCGAGGCTGACCTCTGCCTGCGGGCGGCCTTGTCTGGTCGTCTGTCTGCTTCTCAATCTCTGAACAGCATTCCCTGGCCATGAACCCACTGTGACAGACGCACACCAACACGCAAACACACACCCCACACCCACTTAGCCAAACAGATATACTGGCACAGATGCAGGCATGATTACACACACACGCACACGCACACGTGCACACACACACACACACGCACACACACAAATGCATTGGGAGATGCAGGCACACTTGTATACTTGTGTACACATACACACATATACACACGCAAACACACATCCCACCCTGCCCAGATATGCTGACATAGATGTAAGCAGGCTTGCAAATAACAAATACACACACACACACACACACACACTCACACACACACACACACACACACAAACAAACACACACACACACACACACGCACACATATCCCACCCGCCTAAATATAATGGCATAGGCACAAGGAGGCTTGCACATGACAAATACACAAACACACACACATGCACGCAAACTCGTGCACACACATGCCCGCACGCACGCACACACCTACAGTCTAATAAATCAGCAGCTGGGAGATTACGGGGCGGGATCTTCAAAGGAGCTTAAGAGGGGCTGTTATTTACCTAAGGCGCCCTCTGGCTCCAGTGCCCAGGGAGAGAGGGGCAAACAACAACTACAGCAAAAAAAAAAAAAAGATTAAATGCACCAACTAAAAGTGTGATGTTTTGCCCAGATACAGTACTCTTGTATTCCAGGGTTACAGTGCAATTACTCTAGTGGCCACGGGTGAAGGGATGGGGGATGGAGGGTGAGGAGCCAGAGATAGTGAGACAATGTGAGAGAGAGAGAGGGACAGAGAGAGAGAAAGAGAGAGAGGGAGAGAGAGAGAAAAAAAAGGGAAAGAGTGAGCAAGAGAGAGCTGGAGAGTGAAAGAGAGAATGTGCATGTTTGTGAGAGACGAGATTAAGAGAGAGGGAGGGGGCAGGGGAACAGGGCGAGAAACATGCATTTTCCTGGAGAAAATGGACGGAGGGAGGGAGAGATAGGAGAACAAACAGAAAAGAAATTAAGGAGAAATGAGAGAGGGAGGTATAGGGAAAGAAAACAGAAGAGTAAGAGGACTACGGCCAGACAATGAGATCCCCAGGGGGGGAGGCAGCCGGGCGCTGGGAGGCTGAAGGTGACCAGAGGTGCTGGCTGGACAGGGAGCAGGAAGCTGGAGCAGAGAGAGGAACATATGGCCCCGCAGCAAGGGGCCAAGAGAGACGGAGAGAGAGAGAGAGAGAGAGAGAGAGAGAGAGCGAGAGGGAGAGAAAAGGAGGGAGAGAGAGAGCGAGAGAGAGAGGGAGGGAGAGAGGGAAAGAGAGCGAGAGGGAGAGAGAAAGCGAGAGAGAGAGAGGGAGAGGGAGGGAGAGAGAGGGGAAGAGAGAGAGGGAGAGAGAGAGAGAGGTGAGAGAGAGGGGAGAGGGAGAGAGAGAAGGGGTTAGAGGTTAGATGTATGAGAGAGGGATTGATAGAGATAATGAAAGGAAAGAGAGATGAGAGAGATGTTTAGGGGGGACGTCAGAGTGAGGGATTGAGAGAGAGAGAGGAGAAAGGAAAGGAGTGAGGAGAGAGTAGGAGTGAGAGAGGAAATATATGAGGGACAGAGGTAAGAAGACAGATTGAGAGTGTGAATGCAAACATTGGAGAGGAGAGAGTGAAGAAAAAGAGAGAAAGAGTCTGCCAGCCAGAGCCATCAGACTAACAGAAAGCAGCCATGCTTACCATCCATATTCACCTCAGCCAGGTTTCACTGTGTGAGCCCTTCTTTCCACCATCCAGGGTGACATTTCTCTCCATCCTTTCCTCTCCTCGTCTTCATCTTCATCCTCTCTCCACACGTTAGCACCTCGTCCACGCTAACGCAGCCATCTCCTAATGGTCTCCCTCTCTCTCTCTCCCTCTGTCTCTCTCTCTCTTTCCCTTTCCCTCTCTCTCTTTCCCTCTCTCTCTCTCTCATCCCCCACAGCTCTGGAGCCACTGAATGAATACCACCAATTACCTAGAGGGATTAATTAAAGTGTGGGGGTGGGCTGACACAATTGTGTTAGTGTGGGAAGGTAATGGACTGCTGATGGTGGTCCATGGCTGAGGGGGTCGTTCGTAATGAAGGTGTGTGTGTGTGTGTGTGTGTGGAGTGTGTGTAGAGGAAAGGTTAGAGGGATGAAGATCTCACCTTCTGATTCATGATGAATTCCGCTATGAGGCACACCTCAGCACGAGGTCCATGAGTCAGTGTCACATTAACACTGACAGGTCATTGTTACCTCATCTCAACCAGCCCCAGCGATCTTTATTTATTTACGTTGATTTTTCCACTAATATATGTTATAATTATATCAAATTTATATTATTTCGTAGATTGACTAAGACACCTCTACTCTTTTTCAGCTACACCCTGCCATTGCTCAGTCTAAACCTGTGAGGCAGGTTCCTCTGTCATACAGACCAGGAATATACAGAAAGTGATACCTACAAAAAGATACCTTTTTTTATCCCGTTCACACAGAGCCGTGTCAAGAAAAAATTGCGTTTACACGAAAATGCTAGAGCGGAGTGGAGTCGTTGAATCTTCTGTAAAGACGTCATGGAGCATGCGCATAAAGTGACAGAAGACAGATGTCGAGATCCAACTAGCAATCTTCCGATTTCTGAACAACTTCTCTACCACCTGAAATCACTGTTACCACAGCACTCAAACAGGACTAGTTAGAACCGCGCACTTCGCCATAACCCTCGTTTGTGTAAGCTACCATTTTGAAACTTCCAACTATAATAAAAATCTTTTTACGTCAGATTTGCTCATATAGGCTATTGCTGACACTTTTAAAAAACGGTTTTGAACAATGGTCTGATGCAAATAGATTTAACAGTGATAGATTAAAGTGTGGCTTGTTAATGTCATCCCTTTCCTAACCAGCTTCTTAACAACAGTGACCCAAAACCCTCCGGGTTCGTGTAAACGAGAGGCCGATCCAGAAACATTTCTTTCCGGATTCAGGCAATCCAGGCTCCGTTTAAACGGCCCTTTACTTGGTGGTCAAAAGCAGCATTCAATTCTTTCCTGTTCTGTCTCACATACTTATTAATAATAATAATAATAATAATAATAATAATAATAATCGGAAAATATGACATTACTGGAATTACTGTATGTGAGCCTGTATGAGAGGACAGTAGAAACAAGAAAAGAGCAACGAAATAATCCTCCATGAAATGTCAGGTTAGTGTTTTAGGGAGTGGAGAATTGGGTGGCAAATCAAGCTGGACCCTGTCTATCCCGGCCGGCCCCGACGGACGGAGCGTCCAGCTCTTAAATGGCATTCCTTCAGCACCCTGCCACTATCTTGACAGTGATCGGAGACAGGCTCAGCGAGCAGTTCTCTCAGACTCACCGTCTCTCTGCCTGTCACCATGGGGAGGGAGAGGAGAGAGGGTGGGGGGAGGGAGAGAGGGGGTGAGGGGGGAGTGGGGTAAGGGGATTAGCCTGTCCCTCTGTGGGGTCTGTCCCACATCAGCTCCAAAAAAAGACAACACCAGGATGCAGGAGTGGCAGCGGTTTGAAACGGGCGAGGAGGGGGGAGAGAGGGAGGGAGAGAGGGAGAGAGAGAGAGAGAGAGAGAGGAAGAAAGGGAGGGAGGGAGGGAGGTGGAGCTGTGACGGGGGTCGTGGACACAGATAGGGACAGACATGCTCCCGTTCCACTTCTAGTCCCTGCTTAACAAGTGTGTGTGTCCATAAGTGTGTGTGTGTGTGTGTAGAGAGAGAGAGAGAGAAAGTGAGTGTGTGTGTATGTGTGACATGTGTGCGAGAGAAAGAGTGTATGAGTGTGTGTATGTGTTTGTGTGACAGAGAGATCAAGTGTGTGTGTGTGTGTGTGTAGAGAGAGAAAGAGAGTGTGTGTGTATGTGTTTGTGTGACAGAGGGATCGAGTGTGTGTGTTTGTGTTTCTGTGACAGAGAGATCGAGTGTGTGTGTGTGTATGTGAGACAGAGATTGATAGAGTGTGAGTGTATGTGTGAGAAAGAGTATGTGTATCTGTATGAGTGTGCATTGAAGAGAGATTGAGTGTGTGTGTGTGTGAGAGAGAAAGAGAGGTAGTATGTTGTATGTGTGTGAGAGCGAGACAGAAAGAGAGGTAGTATGTGTGTGTGTGTGTGTGTGTGTTTGTATGTATGTGTGTGTGAGAGCGAGAAAGAGAGCGGTAGTGTGTGTGTGTGAGAGCTAGAGAGAAAGAGAGAAGTAGTATGTGTGTGTGTGTGTGTGTGTGTGTGAGAGTGTGAGAGAGAGGTAGTGTGTGTGTGTGTGTGAGAGTGTGTGTGAATGTGTGTGTTTCCTAGCATCTGGCCTTAATCCAGGACCTGCCGGTGAGACGGAGATGAGGCACACCCATGTTTTCCCCCTTCATCCCAGCTGCATATGGGATTTTTTTCATTTTCCGTTACTGACCAACAGCAGTCTGGGACACGACTGTGGCCTCTCTCTCTCTCACACACACACATACACACACAGCAGCGCTCCGGGGACGCCGATGAGGGCGGCATCTGCTCTGCTCCACCGTTTTTTCTAGGTCTTTGTTTTTCGCTTTTTTTGTCATCACAAAACACACAAGAGCTTATCTGAATCGAGGATATTAGAGAGGCGTTTTGTGGTCGTACTTTCTGCAGTGATTCACTGACCTGATTTCTAGTTGACTGCATGTCTAGAGCCACATACCTCTAAAAAAACTGATCTACCTGACAGTTAGGAGGTAAATTTGATTTTGTGGCCAAGACCTAGTAAATCAGCTATTGATCCTCCAGCGGGTATGAGAAGTATTTGAAATATGGCACTACAAATCAATAGTGGATTTGCACTAAAAGTTCACCTAACATGTGGATATTTAGTATTTTATCTAATGATTCATTCCCAGTTTTACTATATGTTTAATTCAGAGTCAATTCCTGGAGCTGCATTTCTTCTCAAGATTAAAATCTCTCTTCCAGAAGAGAACTGTAAGAGCCAAACCACACTGAATCACAGCACCTTTTTCTGGTGGGCCAGCCGTGAAAAAAGCAAAAGCCCTCCTCAAACACTGGAAGCAGCACTCATCTGACCAGCCTCGCCATCAGGTGGCCTACTAATAATTACTAGACAGGAAATAAAACTAGCTATAGGCTGAGGTGATGGGTCGGCTCCAGGGTAATCTCGTAAAGGTCAGTCACAGGCACATCTGCCTTAACCTCTTCCAGCTTACTGTGTGTGTGTCTGTCTCTCTCTCTCTCTCTCTCTCTCTCTCTCTCTCTCTCTCTCTCTCTCTGTGTGTGTGAGGGAGCCAGGGATGGGCCTAGTGTTAAAACCCGTGGATGCATAGGATCAATGGAGGATTTATGTGTTCAGATTATAGCCGTCCAGCAACAAAGTCACAGGGTGGCCTTCTGGTCTGCTCCTCTGCAACCTCACCAACTCCGGCTGTGCACTCATGAATGCTAAACGCCTCCATCAGCAGCAATCATGCGTGGCTGATGGAGAAATCATGTCACAATCTGTGGAGAAATGTAAGCACTGGGGCAAGGGGGCAGGGGGTGTGTGGGGGTTATAGGTGTGAGGTTGTGGAGGGGTGGGGTGGGGCTTGGGGACGGTGGAATGGGGGACAAAATCTGTGATTTTTTTTCCACGCATGAGATCTACACGCATTTACAATATCTGCCATTCAACCCCTTGTGGTGATGAATGATGGGTTTCGACCTTCATTTCGTACGAGACTCCCCACACCACCGTCACCAACCACCCCAAAACGAATAACGCATAATCCCCCAGAATGCCTAGTGAATGCTGATGGTGCATGCTATACATCAACCAGCTGGGTCATGCGCTGGAGCCAGATCACCCCCCCCCCCCCCCGACACACACACATACACACCTCACTCACACACAGCTTGTCAGCATCCACATGAGGCAGCACTTTGACAAGACAGAGCGCCCCGGATGGCGCTCTGCATGCATTAAAAAGGTCAGGGATGAAGAGATGATGAGCTGTGTGTTTTTTCCTTCTTCTCCTCCTCCTCCTCCTCCTATTCTCCTCCTTCTTCCTCTTCCTCCTCCCTGATGGCAGACACAGATGACCGTTTTGAAGGTGGACAATCACCTTGAGACGCATGATGGTGGAGATGATGATGATGATGAACATGAAACCCAACTCTGAAGAATAGATTAAAGCACAAGAGCTGCACCTACGCCGAGGGTGAACCAGAACGTGAGATTTCATACAGAAGTATGTCGGACTGGTCAAACAGAAAGCAATCAATCACCTCTAGCCTTTGAGCATTTTTTTCTTAGACACATAGACATGAAAGCATAAGAAGCCATAGATGTCCATGTAAAATGTGCATTTGACAGATTTCAGAGTCATGCAATGTCGCAATATGCTTTCTTATTGTCATTGGAGTAAGTTTCTTCTATAGGAACATGTAGAGCAGCGCCCTCTACTGTGATGTGAGAGTTATTACAGGTATATGAGATCAACCCCATGTCCCTCACTACAAATCCCAGAGCTAAACTGACTAACAAAGAAACACACAGAACACTGGATGGGTCCCGTTTCATTTACTTCACAGAAAGAGGAGTGTTAACAGCTTTAGTAGTAACAAATACAAGTACAAGAAATACAAAACTGTAGCCAAACTCATAATGAATACAGACTAAGACAGGGAAGGTCAAAAAGTTCACTGTGCATGGCTTGACTCTCACCAGCATATTTCATTAACAATTGAAAACAGCTTCTAGCTTCTTAGCTGTAATTGGTCACTTCCACTGTCAATCACAAACAAATACATCAGTGAACATAATTGGTGTACATTGTAATACAATAGGCTTAGGTTGTCAGAGTGACAAGAAACATAATCAGTTACTGTAAAACATGAACTGAAAAAGTGACTATACAGAAAAAAATGAACAGAGATTTAGACATTTGTTCAGTGTATCATTTGTAGCAGAGAGTATACACAGGCTTCTCTTTAACACAAAAGAGGTTAAGCCACCAGGCACAGCTGGGTACTTTCAGTCAGAAGACTCACTGAACACACACACACACACACACAAACACACAGTGGACTGACATTTGAAGTGACAAACACATGTCGTGCTAGTAGGTGAAAACACTGAAGTGACAAGGACCGCATACATGTTTCGACTTCAGCTCACAGTTCCTATCCACACATTTCACCACCTGGGCTACACTCGCGTACTTTCTGTCACCTATAGACACACTTTAATAACCACAAACCCGACCTTCCTTCATGCTACCACTCACCTCTTTGAAATGGGACCAACATATAAAAACTGAATGTAGTAATGACATCATATAGACATTCACATTATGTCAGCAGATGTTTAAAAATACATTAAAAAATAAAAGATAAAAGGCCTTGTCAAAGCATGACAGTGTGAGTATAACCCAATGAGCATGCACGAGCCACTGGCCACATATAAGCTCCTTAAAAAGGCTTACTGTATACACACAATACAAAATTAACTTCTTCTAAAAACGCATTAGACACGCAGTATGTTAGAGCCATCACAAGGGCCTTATGACAAGGCAATACATTACTGTGTGAAGAGGCCAATGTTCTCGTATAAATGACAGTTGTTAAGAGATACTGCACATACAAAGCTTTCAGGCCCTCCCTATTCATATGGTCAATCATACACTGGCAAAAGTCTGGCAAAGAGTCTAAATGAATGGGACAAATTGAAGAAAGTCCTAGAATGCAGAGAAACTATAGGTATATATATATATATATATATATATATATATATTGCTGTTGTGACCTACACCACTGTGTCATCATATGTCCTCGTGAAATTAAATAACCCAAAGATAATACCTGACTTCAAAACTCACATCAGCTTAACCCTCGTACCACACTAGATTGCTCCTTCATCCCAAAAAACTCACACAAACTACAAGCAGAACAAGACAGCAACCCAATAACCACACACATTTAAAGTAAAGTGTTCCAGTTCCTGCTTCAGTTGATCTATTCATAGCACAAATAACTATTTAGTAAACATGTATTGGATGGGAATATAGTCCCTGCAAGAGCTCTGTTGTCACACCAGTACTCCTTTCTACATGAACAACACACTGCCAAACCAGTGCATGTTTGGACCATTCAAGCGTGCATTAATCCAAAGAGAACAGATTTTAGGGTAATTTAGACCTAAACATACTTTTTTCAGATACAGATCATTTGGCTTGTCTAATAACCTTTGGTATTCCCTTTAAAAGATCATTCAAAAGTCCCCATGCCTTTAGTGGGAAACAAACTCCCTCAACCAACACCGGAGAGAGAGTAAGAGCATTGTGGCTCACTGGCGCCATCTAGTGTCTCAGGCCACCTTGTGGTCACAATCCTGCAAATCATGTGATCCTCCTCTTGCTCTGGCCAGCTGAGGAGAAGTCATGCTTTTAGCTGGGGGGTGATGGTGGCACTCTTTGTCGTCTGTGCTGCCTACTGGGGACAGTTCTATGCACTGATGCACTGATTCAAGTGACACAAAGAGGAGCAGTTCATGCACGGCCTGTTGACAGCCACACTAGGAAAATATTAAAATAATACAGAGCACAGCCACTCCTACAGCCAAAATTAGTGATATTGTAGATATTACAGAATTATACACACAGAGGATGGCCAGCATGTGTAATGGTAAGCCCTTCTCCAACACTCTCCCTGTCAGCAGCTGTACTTCAAAGCCAGCTGGAGAGGGGGGAGAGGGGATAGAAAGAAGGCATTTAAACAAATCATCCGCTCTGCAGTCTTTCCAAAATCCATTAAAGGTTTTTGGTACAGAGGCCGACTTGTAAAATACTATTAATAATAATTGATAAGGAAGACATGGAGGATGAGAGAATAGTAATTTATAGCTGTAGAGCCTCATCCATTACATACATACAGGCAGTGAAGAGTCAAGTAGACATTATGGGAAAATAATGTCCTCTCCAAAAAGCTCCATGGAGCACAGGCCAGCGGCTTACTTCAGGTCCAAAGGCTTGACTTGGCAGTAAAGCAGACGAATTACAAGATAATTACACATTAGAATTCCAATTGGCTCAATAATGTCATGCCGTTGTAAAGGTCTGTGTTGAGCGGTAGGGTCGCTTTTAAACGATACAGGAGGAGAACAATATATTCCCATCACAGGTTGTGAATGGCCTTCTCAATGTGGGCGTGATGAGAGCTAAAGAATACTCAATTCTGACAATGAGTTCACATAGACTCTGAACTAGATAAGGGAACAGGCATTATCTTAAATAGGTTTGATGGACAATAGGCATGCTATTAAAATATGACTGCCTTTCATTGCAAGGAAGGAAATTAGTAACTTTATATTATGACCTGACAAAGTTTTTTCAATACCTAGCCTATCCAAAGGTACCAACCTATAGAGCAACATGTTATTTCCCCAAATATCTTAATTCTTATCATTTCTTTTCCCAAAGCCCTGAGGTTAGTGTGTACTTCAGTGTCAGAAGAGAGGAGAGAAAATCAGTACAAAGACACCAATTCAGTGCAAGAGCTTAGAATAATTTAAGTGATTTAAAAAGAAAAGAGGCATTTTGGTGAGAAACAGCCACAAAAGCAAAATGGTGCTTATCAATGAAGCTACTGGAAAAGGGTGACATGAGGAGTTCCTACACCGTGCGTGTCCTAACCTTGTTTGCAGTGTCAGAAAAGAGCCTGGCACGGTCCTTCATGTGGGCAGTCTTGTCCTCGGCGCGCAACAGACGGTCCCCTCGTTCGCCCAGTGCCTGGCTAGCCCTGCGGACGGCTTTTTTCATGCTGCCACTCCGAGCAGGCCGCGCTGGGGACGGTGTCCTGGATTTGACCCCGGCTGTGTGTTTGGTGGCCGTGGGGGGGGGGGGATAGGAATAGTAATGGAATAGGAAAACAACTCAATTAAACAAAAAAAATTCACATGATTATTGAGCTCCTGTTTGCAAGGTATAACATGGATATATATATCTATATTCAGCCCCCTTCATCAGCAAGACAATGTTCCCAGTGTCTGAACTGTTTTCTCTTCCTAGTTCCTTTTTCAATAATTGCTGTCTGTTATTTTCATCCCTGGGGACAGATTCAGCATCAAGGGATCAAACTCTTTTAGTCGAGTGTCTCACGTTCTCATTTTTCTCATTTTACAACACATTAATACCATACCTTCAAGTCTCACCAGGGACCTGCCATATTGATTTTATTTCACTTTGTTCCATGTTTGCTCATGGTACAATCCAACAAGAGTGTTTGAGTGTTTGGAGCCTCCTTAAAATGATGAAACTGTGTGACGCCTGCCAAAGAGAGGAATTTCTACGTGGCCATGGTTCCCTTAATGCTGTTAATCAGGTGCAGGGTTTAAGAAATTCCAGCGGCTGAGAGTAAAATAAGCAGCACAACTATATAGAACATAATACTTCTGCAAGCCTGTAATCCGCTTTGGAGGAACACGTCTGAATGTGGGAATGTTGCACTACTGAAAACAGGTCACAACATCTCAAAAGAAAAAGAGGTACCGTATGGAACTAACACATCCCATATTATCATTGATCATTCTTGATATATAGCCCTATAATAAATGGCATTGTCGACGTACCACAATGGGACGCACAGTTCTATTAGAATCTGCCACTGTTTTACCCTCTGCTTTTCTCTATCTTTCCACCAACCTCTTCATCCCTCTTCCTCCCTCTCTCTCTCTCTCTACCCTTCTCTCCCACACTCTTTCTCTATCAATATCCCTCTCTATCAATATCCCTCTCTCTCTACCCCTCTCTGCCTCCCACTTTCTCCTTCTCTCTTTGTCCTTCAATCTCTCTCACTCTCTTCCTCCCTCTATACACCCCCACTCTCTCCACCCTTCTCTCTATCCCCAATTCTCCCCTCGCCTTCCACACTCCTGCTACAGCCTGGCACCTCCCCGGCGCATTACAACATCCTGGTCAGTCAGTTCCCTTTGTTAAGTGTGGTGCCATTGCACGCGGCACGGCTCCTGCCTGCGTCCTCAAGGCCAGCCTTTGTAACGCTGCTACCCCCTCCCTGCCTCCACCAGAACAAAGTCCCCTGTGATTTCACCGCCTCGCCCCAAAAAAGGGCCCATTCTCCAACACCAGCGCCATCAGCGCCACAGAGATCCATCAGCGTCTGACCATAACAAATGGCTGCCCTGAAAATGATCCGCTTTTGCCTCAGTCACATGGCTTTCAGGAAGAAAATAATGGTTTCTACTTGGAAATCCATAATGGACTACCAAGCAGGGTGGGTAGGATATTCTACGATGGGTGGAAAACACCCAAGAGCACATACGCTGGGGGAGTTTGTACCTGACTTCCCTTGAGCCGCAGGGCGACGCCGTGGAGGAGGTAGCATGCTGCATTTCATTCGGTTCAGGAAGATCTTACAGCGGTAGATAACCATGTTCATCGAGCAGGCATCTTAGAAGTAGAAAATAAATCAGTTTTATAAAAGGAGCAAAAATGTCTCATTTCCCATATTGGAATTTCTCAAAAAAAGCTATGTTGATCACAAAGAGAATACAAAGGATACCACCCATAGATTGAAGCCTGTGCGTTTCAGCAGTCACACAAACCCCTTCTCCAAAAAACACAGCCTTACCTTCCATCAGTTTGGACTGGCAGTTGATGAAGTTTGTCCGTGGGACGGCTGGTCCCTTGCGGCCCTCTGATCCCCCAGGTTTCTGTGGGTCTCTGACCTCACCTGGATTGGCTGGGCCTTCCTTGCACATCCAGTTGTTCTGACAGGCATGGTAGAGGACCTGGATGAACATGCACTTCTCGGCATCAGACCCAGCCACCCACTGGTCGAAGGAGCGGTCGAAGACCAGATCAAACTCAGGGCAATCCTGGAGAAAGGGATGTTTGGGATAGGTCAAATGCAGCCACCCTTCCACAATGTTCCATGACACTGCACAATGCAGAACACTTCCAATGCCTCTGATGACAGCTGTACAATTATCAAAAGTACATTTATTCGTCCATTTTCATTCCACACATGCTTTTATCAAGTGTATCGACTTGTAGTACATATATATATATATATATATATATATATATATTGTCAGTATATCTGCCTTCTGAGAGCCCAACCCATTTCTTTAGGTGCTGTTAGCAACTTGCTAAAAGACGGAGTTACATAAACACTCCATCCCCTATGTCATCCATGAGATTAAGGCAAAGGGAGGACATAGCTGTAGTAACAGAGAGGGAGTAAGGCTCACTTTGTTGGGGTTGATGCCATTGACCTGACGGAGCTGCTCCACAGTCCACTGGGACCTCTTGGCGAAGCGAGGGGAGCCCTCAAACTGCTTCACCTTTGTGATGAAGAGCTGAGCAGGGAGCTTGTTAGTCGCTGAGTGAGCAGAATAAAGGCCATAGAGAAAGTCATTAGTCCTTCAATAATTAGTGATGTATGCTAGCAAAAGAGTGCTCCAGAATAGCCAAATCATATGAACATCACTCTTTCACTAGTTTGCACCAAACTCAGAAAACAATTTCTGTCAGTTCAGCATATTAAATGTAACAGGTCCTTTGAAAACTGAGACAAAGGTAGAACGAACATTACCTGACAAGCAGATAAATGTGGCATACTTCCCCTTGCGGGATGCAGATAGAAATGGGAGTTTTCTCTTGTTCCTTCTTCTGACCTCAATGGAAACCAACAACTTCTGATCACTGGGGGCAAAGATCTCTTTGTTGATGATGGACTGGATACTCATGCTTGAGCTTTGATGAAGCTGATGTGGTTTCAGTATAAGACAGCAGGTGTTGAGGTTGTCTTTATATGCAAATGGTTCCTGTCAAATTAAATGTAGGCTATTTAACTTTTTAAATGCTCTTAACATGTAAGCAAGATATTTAGGAGAGTTTGTTATTTAGAGGTTACACAAAAAGTTGGTCATGGATTTGTTCACAGCCTCATTTAATTTCATAACATACGTTGGTTGAGCAAATCGTTTTGGTCAGCGACATTTCAGAATTATTTTTACCCAGGATAAAAAATGCAGTTAGGACAAATTGCACCAATAGCTTCATAAATAAACTGGATGTGTACATGTCATATTGGCAGACAAACAATTTAAAACTACTGTCCAGTTTTATCCGTACATCTCCTTGGCGACCACTGAAACAATACAATCACATCTGTTTAAGTCAACATAGCAATACAGGTGAAATACTGGAGAAAGTTCCGTCTAAAATCAATGACAGTGAGCATGAATTTACCTGTTTGGTGTAGATTCCTCACCACACAAAGTTGTTATTGGTTGATTGCTGTTATCTAGCCTACTCGAGTGACTTTTAGACCTCTGACAAAGCTTGTAAGTTTAGTATATCCGTTTATGGCTGATCAAGTCATTTTTGCGAATGAAGCAGTAAGGTTAGATCGCAAGTTATCCGAAACACCGAAATGCACCCGCTTTTACTGAAGAGCTTGTTAGTTGTAAGATACACTATTCACTACCTCGAGCCTTCTTGTGGTCACGTGGGTTGTATACCCCGTGCACTTGCCCTGAATTAACCCTAAGTAATGGTAGCCAGTCAGAAGTCCTGACAACGACCTACACTTTCCAAAAGTTTATGTATAAACGCTATTACTGCACATAATTAGTCTGCCTTCATATTTGTCATCTTTAAAACAATTCATACCTGGGCAATCGTGAATAATGAGATTTGACCAATAACTGTTGCTTGACTAAACCTGCGTTCACTCGACTGACTTGACAAAACAAGGCCATGATATATCTGACACCTGCTGTCGTGGAGATCCATTTCAGTGTAAAAGAGGCACACCAAGTTTCGTAAAAGTGGACTTACCACAGCATTTATTTGGTGAAGGAACATAACATGTGGAATCCATAAAAACGGTAAACAATACACGGTTTGATATGATGGGGAATGTCAACATAAAGACAAAAGTTTCCTTGTATGCTATGCAGGCAGGAAGGAAGGCAGAACTGAGGGAGCCCACAGTCTCGCTCCTCTCAGCTTTGTGTACTGTGCTCCATTGTCAAGCATCTAAAATGGAGGCTCATTTTAAATCGTTGGCACATTCAAAGGTGAGTCATTATCAAGGTGAGGTAAGGGCAAGGTAAGTGCTTTTTTTCTTGGTTGATTTTTTTTGAAGGCATAAGCATGGTGTTATTTTTTACAAAAAAAGGGACAAAAGAAATGATATTGCATTCTAATAAACACCACTGCATGAAACTGAACGCTTTTCTATTAGGCATGGATCCATTTGGAAAGGTGATGGGTGATTTAAGTGATTTTCACATATATAATCGATAAATCGATATTTCTTTCTCTCTCTCATATATCAATATATTTAAAATCTTTTGCAAGTTTTAACATCAGCCTTGGGAGAAGAGTTAAATTGTCTAAAGCTGATGTCAAAAATAGCCTGTCAAACATCTGACAACATTTCCTGTAGGGATGATTTCCCCTGGAACATGCCTAGTGCTCAAAGCACATTGCATCTAATATTATGGTGCAGGTTGCCTTAAAAGACTATTCATTCAAATTGCATCATGCCCAACTGATGAAATGCAAAATCTATTTAATATTATAAAAAAAAAGAAAAGCATTGGGTCAGTCCCAAACCAGAAGACCAAAAACTCTATATGCTTTAAGGTCTTCAGGTGGATATGTATGTATCAGCCATTCTGCATTACACATAATCAGTCATAATCAATCTCTTAAAAGAAGCCTATTTGGCAAACTGTTGGAATCTGACATTCCAAATGGTAAACAATTATGGCGGTGACCACCTTTCCCCACCTTTATCTCAGCGTCACAGCTATTGTAAACAGAAATAGCGATGACAGGCCAAGTACCCGTGACCTTATCAGATGATCACAACTGATCACAAAAATTGACACTATTTTTTGTAGTGCAAGGACTTCTGGAGGAAATAGTGTTTTGGGACGTGTCCAGATAGTACCTGTCCCAATGTCCACACCTGATCCACACAGAAACATTTAGGCTTAGCATAGAACACCAGTGTGTCCTGCTTCTAAATCAAGCCAAAAGTAGAATGTGCTTGATATCTACTTCCTCTGCATTTATGCTAAGACCACTGTACGTTGACACACAATGCAACAAATAAAATGCATCACCAAAGCATTTAGGTACCTGAACAGGCTCCTCTAAAGTGTGCACACTGAGGCAGGCTCTCATGTTACAGTTAAAAATGTAGCACTTTCATTTAACAAAGCTCAGCTACCTCAGGATCAGAACCTACCAAATGTAACGCAAAGCCTGCTTGAATAGTCAAACAGGTATTAGAAAAATCTTTTGATTTCATTTTCTGTGCTCCTCGAGTCAAGGAGTGGATGGAACATGTCTTAGACTACGCTTTTGTTCTTCACTGACTAACCCAACTGCAAGTATGGTTTTCAAGTGTTCCTGTCAAAATGAGTTTAAATTTGATGGAATCTGACATTCCTCTCTTGAGTGGTAGCAGAGGCACCTTGAGGAGCACAGGGTTGGCTCTGGACTTTGGACTCGTTTGGAGACGGATGAGAACACACTGCTCAATTTTCAACAAGAGAAACCGTGACTTTGAGAGATCCCACAGGATGTGCGAATGTATGGTAACCTTTAAAATGAAACAAGTGTCTTTGTCAGTCATGTTTGTTAAATGACTGCTGGTCGAGGGCAATGGAGTGGGGAGTGTGTGTGTGTGGGGGTAACAGTCTTCATACGAACCACTAAGGAGTTATGGCACGATGTGGAGTCTGGATGAGAGGTGAGGCTCCTTCAGCAGATTTGTGTGTGTGTGTGTGTTTTTTTTTTTTAAGGTGAACTCCACAGGATAAGGAGGAAAGGCTCTTGGATGCACAGTGAGCAGGGTCTGTCTTGCCAGTGGGCAATGTGTCAGAAGTGCACAGGGAATCCCGGGTAGAGTCAGTGAAAGGGGGAGAGTGGGAGAGTGAAGTAGGAGGAGGAGCAGGAGGAGAAAGGGGAGAAGTTTTTACTGAGGGTTAAGACTCGGCATTGGAGTCATCGGCAGGCTCCTCCATCTCATTCGGCCTGTACATGAAAGTCAGAAGGAAGAGAGCCACGTCCAGGGAACACCAGTAGGCCGTGTGGGATGTCACCGCTGACCAGTACCGGCTCTCCACCATACCTTCCCGTAACTCAAAGTCAATGCGCTCCTCCAGTTCCACTAGAATAAAGAGGAAGTAAATCTGTAACACATGCACTTTTAAATAATGCAGCAAATAGTGAGCACTGGAAAGATGTGAAGACCTTACTTTCTTACACTTCAAGTCCTATGCACAAAAGAGCCTGGAAGATGGCTAAATGTAAATGCTTACATGTAGCGCTGTCCATGATTACAGAGGTGGACTGGGACATGGTGGGTTCCTCTTTGATGGCGGCTGACTCTTTCTTCTCCTCCATCTTCTCTTCTTCTTCATTTTCCCCGCCTTCCTCTCCAGGCGCCACGATATCTGACTCAGATGCCCCGCCCTCAGAGTCCAATGGCTCCTCCTCCGCTTGGCCACTTGAGCGTGAGAACCGAGAGAAGAGAATCTCACCCAGTCCCTTCCCAATGCTGGCCGCTCCTGATGAACAAGAGAAAAGGCTCATTCACACGGACTCATATGAAGACACATATAGACACATAGCAGAAAGACACTAACCAGGCCCCCAGGATTTCGCAGGCCTTTTTTGTGATAATTGCGGCCTAAAATTCCTGATTTTGCGGGAGCTTTTCCAAAAAGTTGCAGTGTTTTTTAGGTGTTTGTTGCGATGAAATTGCGGGAGCAAGTGAAAGTTGTGATAAAAAGTTGCGAATTTCCCTCTTTGTAATTATAATTGAGTTATTTGTTGAAAAATAAGTTATTAATAAACAAACTTTCATTAAAGAACAAAACCATTGAGAAATGGTCCTCTAAATAACCTCACCAACATGCCAAACAAAAGATTACCGGGACTACAAAAATGTAGCAAAATAGGCTGTTCTGCCATCTGCTTATTCAGGTCAGCAAATGTGTATTGCTTGTATTGTTATTATGGAAACGAACACAGTAAGGTATTGGACTTTTACTTTGACATCATTCAAATGTTCGTCTCGTGGGAATGGCAACAGCTGTTAGACAGTTATCTAGAAACATAGTTATGCTATGTTATGCTAAACACGTAGCGGGAACAGTACACAGGCTCCACAACGTAGTGCACCTCTTGGTATTACTAAAGGACCACCAGTAAGACTGAATAAAATGTTATGAATATCCCAGCCTTCACATATAACGAAAAAAAAACAACTGTGTCACTGTGATCTGTCTCGTCGTCTGACGTCCTGCCTGCCTTTCTGCCGTTCTCATTCTATGCTTAGCAATCTGTTTTGCTATCCTTGTTGATTTATTTTATCCGTATAGGTGTTTATGTTGTTATCATATATTCATTTAAAGTCGTCCAATTTCAAGTAACTCATTCTTCAACACTATCTGCTACCTTATCTTCAAACAGAAAGTAACGTTAAATCTCCATTGCAACAGCTTTCGAGGGTTTGGGAAATAATCGGATTTATTACTTCCTTCATTATTCACAGCAAAATATATAATTTTCATTACATTTCATAGATCTATTACCAGACTATATGTAAAAAGGGCCACGCACACCTTGCAGAAAATTATAAAAATTGAAGCCAGATCTATTTCGGAATCTTCCGTGCGGACATTTCAGGCTTTCCGTTTCCACGTCTGGTGTAGCCATTCTCATGGTTTACAACGGATTAGAACTCTGCTAGTGTCTGCACTGTGTGCGGGAAAGTTGCGGTGATGTGTTAAAATTGCAACGTCCCGCTGAATTTGCGGGGAATCGTTGAATTTCCGTTAATAGTTGCGATCGCGAAATCCTGGAGGGTCTGACTAACACACGCACACTTTGAAGTATTTTAACACACATACAAACACAGCATTCACACATAACGTTACTCACAAAAAAACATAGCCTACACACGCACACGCACACTAAATTGTACACACACAAACACATTGAAGCATTTAGACATAACGTTACTCACAAAAACACATAGTCTACCGTAATTTCCGGACTATTGAACGCACCTGAATATAAGCCTCACCCACTGATTTTTTTTTAAATAATTATTTTTAACATAAATAAGCCGCACATGTCTATAAGCCGCAGGTGCCTACCGGTACATTGAAACAAATTAACTTTACACAGGCTAAAATGAATATCAAAAGTAATACAATAGTGATGCATTTTATTCGTTTTGCCAGTTACGATAAGTGCACTGTTGCTTTAAGAGAGCACAGTTGCAAGAGTCAATCAGAAGCTAGAACGTTAGATTGAAGACAGCGAGATAGAAGAAAGACGCTAGTTTGAAACCAGTGAGCTAAAGAACTTGAAAAGACTGGATTTGTATTGTTGTAAACTTTTTTTAAATTTTCTAAAGTGTTTTGAGTTGTGTTCTGTCTACGCCGGTAGACTGTGGTTATTTTGACATTAGTTAAGTTATTGAGAGATACTGAGAAATCGCGTGGAGCTAAGCATCCATGCGGCTGCATCCATGCTAGCATCCTAGCTCCACAAAGCCACTGTAAACACAAAGCCACCGTATACGGTCACAGGTATCATAATCCATAAATTAGCCGCGTCATTGTTTAAGCCGCGAGGTTCAAAGCGTGGGAAAAAAGTAGCGGCTTATAGTCCGGAAATTACGGTACACACACACACACTAAATTGTACACACACAAACACATTGAAGCATTTAGACATAACGTTACTCACAAAAACACATAGTCTACACACACACACACACACACTAAAGTGTACGCAAACACACGCACAAATACATGGAAGCATTCCAATACACACATACACACGCAAACATGCACAAAAATGACTGACTCTTCCCTACTACCAGAATATCACTGTGACGAAACCAAAGTGGCTTCTATTGATCTGTTTGGACTGGATGTGCTGAGTGGCGTCTGGCTCTATGCTTTCATATCCATTATATGTCACGCTTTCTCTGTCTGTCTCAGTTTCTGTTTTTCTCCCCCCATCTCTGTCAACTCTTCTTCTCTTTCTCTCCCCTTATACCGATTATAATATTCTTGCCCTTTTTCTTTCTCTCTCTCTCTCTACCGTCCTTCAGTCTCGCTACCCTCTGTTGGTCTCTCTATCCTCTCTCTCTTTTTCTTTCTCTATATACGTATATATACAGTATATCTATCCAACCATCCATCCATCCATCCATCTCTCTCTCTCTCTCTCACCCATGAAGCTGGCCTTGCCCAGGTTGGTGATGGACTCTCCGTAGTGTCTGCGGGGTTGCGGGGGAGAGGTGCCGGGACTGGGGATGCTCTCTGTGTCGGACACCGAGGCGCTCTCCTTCAGAGGGTTCAGCAGCGCTGGACGGATATGGTCATACCGCGTGGGGCTGGTTGTGTTGTACCTGACAGGAAAGAGAAAAACAATCATTAAAGGACCAGTTGTTATGAATGCTTTGTGCGAAACGACCCTTGAGAATACGCAGAAACTTTACCACTGCACTACATTTAGTATTTACTGCAATGCTTCATTGTGGAGGACACCTATACACAATATGACTTACTCAAACCCAACATCTGGAGTGGGAGGGGGAGAAATCAGGGAGGGACTCGGAGCAGCTGAACATTGTGGCGTGTTATTTATGAGGCTAGGTATATAATCCACTGGTTTAGGAAAGGGGGAAGTCAGGGGGAACTAAAGAAATAAAGTAAGTGTATATCTTCCAACTAGGGCATAAATTCCCCGAAGGGCCCTTAAGACTTTTCTGCTGCGAAGCACATCTGCTCCTTCCTCCTTCTTGAGTCTGTTCCAGGATTTGCACAGGAACGGTACCTCTGAACTTACAAGTCATTTTACTGCGTGGAGGCAAGAAAGTCTTTCAGAGACTTGTCTGAAGTCCAGGCTTCGCCATGCAGTGATCAAGGGCTCGAGCCAAAATTAACTAGAATATATCTGCATGATTATGTTTTCACTTTAACCTTGAACTTCCGTGATGTGGTTTAAAAAAATTGATGGATAGATAGATCGATAGATCAATAGACAGACAGACAAACAGACACACACACATAGATACATACATACTTACACACATACATACATTAATTAATTCATTCATTCATTCATACATACATACATACTTACACACAAGCATACATACATACAAACATACATACATACTTACATACAAACATACATACATACTTACATACATAGTTTTAACACCTATGTTCAGCCTCAGAAGTACTTTATTCTAACAGCTGAAGAAGGACATTTGTCTATGTTTAAGTTTAACTGTTAAACTTCCTGATTAACTGGGAGTTTTTCCTTGCCCCTGTCGCCATTGTTCAGGCCCTGACCTGGCAATAACTTTACTTACTCACCAGTGTATCTGGACAGGGGAAATATTACTGTAATGCTTCAGGATGAGGGGCTCCAACCTGTATGCCTACAGACAAACACAAAGCAATTACCGTTTTAGTCACAAAATGTAAATCAGCTAGTTTCATGACGTTTTCTTTTCTGTGAGGCTCACCACAGGGTCAGTTGGGTGGAAGATGTTGAAAAGGCGCTGGCAGATAGATGTAGGTAGTATGTGGTCCTGGATTCCATTGGCTCCAGGTCTAATCCCCCTTAGCGCTAGAAAAACTGCCAATGGAGAACCCATGCAGAAAAAGTTCTCGACCTGAAATCCAACCGAAAACACTTAGCTTACAGCTTAAGTACATCAAAAAGATGGAAATACATCCAAATTATACAGATTTGATTCACTATTCTGATTATTACACCTATAAATATATACAAAAATATGAGCTGTTATTTGTTTTTTTAACATGTGCACACTGCACACCTAATTTATGTGCCCATATAAGCAACACAGGCCACTTACATTTACATTTAGTCATTTAGCAGATGCTTTTATAGTGGAGCAATGGAGGCAGGAAGGAGAGGGCATAGAAATGTGTGAGTTGTATGGAGATTTATTTTTACATACAAATTTCTTAGTTGTATGGGGAGCTAATAGAGGGGGCCCTAATTTCATTGATGCATAACTGGCAACAAGCAAAGCAACTAGCAATGAGCAAATTAAGCTGCGCATGAACTACAGCTAATTTAATGACTTGGCAAAATCAATGTAATACCATGAGCTCCCACACGCCACACGATACCTGTAGTTCATGCACAACAGACTTTGCTTATTGCTTTGCTCATTGGCAGTCACTGAAATTAAGGCCCAGGAAATTCATATGACTGTGTTAACACCCAAAAAGTATGTTAGGGACAGGGTTAGCAATCATGCTAACTTTCTGAACGTCTCAGGGGCAAAACATGAGCCTACCTTAAATTTTAGAGCTGGAATAGCCTCTGAAGACGAGGTCTGCAGACCTAGAAATTGGTCCTCCAGATCTCTCAATCTGCAGACAGCCATGCAATCTATTACAGTCAGTCATTTAAATATATAACCATTATAAAAGGGGGGATTCCATAGAGCCGTCGTCCTCTTATGTAACAATATATATATTCCCCCCACAACTATTGGTTTGTAAAGATGAGTAGAAACGGTAAAAAAAGTAATTTTATTCTGAGAAAAAAGTCCCTCATAAAGAAATAATAATTTTTCAACAATAATATGTGCCACTATTCTTGGTACTCCTACATTCTTATAAACATAATGTAACAGAAGCTTTTGTTTTTGTTGTTGATACGAGTGTTAAGGAATGTTCACGCAGTAATCCATAACTTCCTGTTTCACTGGGGTATAAATACACACAGAGTCCAAATTCCCTTAGTCATTCTTCAACATGGGAAAGATAAGAGAACATTCAAGTCAAATGATGTAGAACTGTGTTGACCTTCATAAGTCAGGGAATAGTTATACAAAAATAGCCATATTCCCATATCTACTATTAGGGGAATAAGCAAAAAGTTCAAATCAATTGAAACTTGCTTGGAAGAGGACTTAAGAGTTACAGAAAAAGTAGTATCTTCACCAAGTCTCCAAAATCACCATCAGACTCCTTCTCTGTGGCAACACATTATTTGAAAACCTTTCCTGTCATTTAACCACAAGCGTAAGCACCTGGACTTAATGCGACTGGGACTTTGACTGGAACCTTGTTCTATGGTCAGATGAAACAAAAATGTAGCAACAAACACTCAAGGTGGGTTTGATATATAAAGAGGGATGGCTACCGTTATACTGAAAAAAACCTTATCCTCACTGTTAAGTATGGTGGAGGGTTTTTCCTCTAAAGGCCCTGGGAACCTCGTTAGGGTACATGGCATAATGGACTCCATGAAATGCCTTCATTTTTTCACAAAATCTGGCTAGCTCTGCCAAGAAACTAAAACTGGGTCGTAGTTGGATCTTCCAGCAGGACATTGATCCAAAACACATGTCCAGATCAACAGCAAAAAAAGTTTTACTGAACACAAAATTAGGCTTCTGCAATGGCCATCTCAGTCCCCTGACCTAAACTAGGTGAGCTAAAGAGGAGAGTGTACAAGAGATGACCTAGGAATAGTTGTGGCACATGTGGTTTTATTAAAAACAATATTTTTTTTTAAATAAATTCAATTTTAGTTTCTCAGAAAAAATTCAAGGTTGGATTTTTTTTTCATTTTTTCCAATGTGAGACTAAGATAATTCACCAAAAGGGTGAATATTAAAGTCCCCTCCATAATTATCGGGACTCCTGGTAAAGATGAGTAGAAAGGGTTATAAAAAAATATTCACATGCATTCTATTTATACTATTCCCATCATATCATGACAGTTTTTTGCTCTACGTATGGCAAATCGCTTTAAAGGGAAGCATTGAGGATGTAGATCTGATTTAGCCACATAATCTCAGATCAACATAGCAGTACGCAGTAAGCAGTTTTAAAAATGCTTCATATCAACCATGAAATGTCATCTGACGGTACCCAGTCAGTCACTATCTTGGTAAGACACTGACCTTTGGCTTGTAACTGAAGGTACACTTTCTTCTATCAGCCTAATAAAGTGGCATTCCTTAGATACAATGAATTCACCTCACAGAGATAGCAATGAATGCTATCAGGAATTGATCTTAGACCTAAACAGGCTCACATTTATCCCAGGGTTGCTGCCATCAAACCAACCTTTGACTTGTGATCAGAGGTACTGCGGGTTTGTCCCCCCCCCCCCCCCAACCTGACGTCAAAGCCATTGCAAAATGCCTGATGTCAAGCAATAAGATCTTCTTAGAGATAACGTACTTGAGCCGGGTGAGACGCAGTTGCTCGAGCAGTCGCCGCTCCTCGAGGCCCGGCCTGCCCATCTCCAGCTCCTCGGGGTCCGGCGTGACCATGTGGTGGAACCGCACCGGGTCCCAGCCCGTCATGATGTCAAAGGTGATGACACAACCCAGGGAGTGTGACACTATGGAGACCTTTCCCTTCTCTTCAAACGAGGGGTTCCGCTTGCAGAACAGCATGTAGAGCCTGTTCAGCTCCTTGGTAAGACCCCTAGTGATCTAAGGTTGAAGCAACCAGTAAAACATTGGTGTGTGCTTTTAGTTTTCTACAGTAGTGCATATGCTTTAATCATAGGCTTTGATTTTTTTTATATATAGATAGATATATATGTGTGTGTGTGTGTGTGTGTGTGTGTGTGTGTGTGTGTGTGTGTGTGTGCATGGCTGTGCATGGCTGACCTCATCTCGGTATAAAGGGCTGGTGTAGTACATGATGTCCATGGCACTGCTGTTTAGCATGTCTCTTAGTCCTCTCACTTTGTCTGGGGTGATGGAGTCCACAGTGTCTGAATCACAACGAAAGACCACATAAAAAATGACACTTCATCTGATGACTTTCACACAAATATCCTACAACAGTCTTGATGTCCATGAGTACAGTTATGGTAGTTGTTGTTCAGTACCTCCATCCAGGCTCAGTTTGGACCTCCACTCAACAGGTAAGAATTCCACATGCTCATTGGTGCGATCCGAGAAATGCTTCTCTTCCATCTTGCGGGCTGCATCGCGCATCCTTGAAGTGAACAAACATACACACAATTATTTGCCAAAAAATACACCTACAAACACACACACACATACACACATACGCACGGACACAAACAAATCACTCATGTTAACTACAGTTATCAGCCTTGCGCTCGTCTCTTTACAGGTCTCAGCCGCAGTAAGAGAACTCACATGCTGGTGTTCCTGATGATGCGACCCTGGTCCATCTTCTGGCCAATGCCGTGCACCACGAACACAATGTGAGTCGTCTCAGGGGGCGTGTCCTCGGGGGCCGCTTCCTCCACATATCCGCGGTGAAGTCGCGTTCCGCTGCTCGAGGCTAGAGAGATATATATATATACAAGCTCAGCCAAGTGAACATAAAGGCTTAATAGCACTCTCGCCTTTCACTGACTTACACAGCAGCCCTACTTGATGTCAGAGCATTTGAAGACAGTAAATAAAAAACAGATTATCTGATTCTAGAATGACCTTAGCCTGAACTGAAATCAACCTTCCAGGTCATTGATGCCTCAACACCGTACCTGCCCTCTGCTGTAAGTGATGTAAATACATGTTATGTGAATGTGCAGCACTGAATCATATCTGACCCCAAAGACACCAGCAGTAATCCATCACTGGGTTACAAGCAAAGAAGTGATTTACACAGCGTCAGGCAGGCCTGTCCTGCTTTGATAGGGGGGTCAATAAAAATCTGCCAGTCTCTGCCAGAGCTGACTACACAGACCTTTGGAGAATCCCAGCCTTTGAGTGACAGTGCGTGAAATCTTGGAGGTGATGGCGTCACTGTAGAGGTACACCTCGTCTATGCTGTGCCAGTCCACATGGCTCCTGCTCAGCTTCAGGCTTTGGAGGGCTGAGGGAAAGAGAGAGAGAGAGAGAGATGGCTCAGGACGAGGAGTTTTAATGAGTTTCATTGATTGGGTTCCCCCTGTGAGAGGAAGATGCGTTGTCAGACAGAGTAAGACAAAACTTGTCAGGTTGCTGCGTGTGTATGAAAGAGATTGAAAGCACGTGTAAGAGAGAGTGAGTGTGTGTGTGTGCCCATATTCTCCTACTGCAGCTACTCCGTCTGTTTAGCATTTATACCCTGTACAGCCTTTTATGTTTAATAAGAACATAAATAAATGTGCTCATGTAGACATACTCTCTCTCTCACACACACACAAACACAAACACAAACACACACACACACACACACACACACTCTTTCTCTCCCTGTCACACTGAGACCACATAAGCAAGCTCGCATGTGCATGTTGAAGGCCCATATAGCGTTCAGCTGAACTCAGCTCTTAACACGGCACACCCTGACCCTCATTGTGTTCCTGACCCTGGCTCTGAATCACAATGCCAGCCCCCTGACCCTTTGCCCCGGCCGTTCACTAAATGCCCCTTCACCACGACCCTACCTCGCTCCACCCCACCACACCCTCATCACCACTGACTGACTGTGGACTTTACCGTCCTTGATGTCCACCGTTGTGGTCACCACTTCCGTCTCAAAAGAGTCCCTCATCTGCTGACCCCGGAAGCGGGCCAGGTGCTCCAGTTCAATGAGGTCGCTGTCCTCCTCCTCCAGGGGTAGCCAGGTGCCATCAGTGAACCACTGCCCTCGCATCACCGGTATGCGGTCTTGCTCTGTGAACAACATGAGGAAACCAACTTATGGCGGCTCCAAGTAGGCTACAGCTATATCATAATAACTGTACTGATGTGAAGAAATGTTTGCAATTCAGGACATGGTGTAAAACAGGCATTTGCTTGTCCTTCATAATCACTGCAGAACATAATTTAGCTGATGCCCTGCATTTAAATGGTTAGTATTGCAAATCGAGCTTTATATAAGGTGCCCATATGTCAGCAACAACTTAGCGCAGAATCATCGCAATAACGGACAAGTGCAGATCAAGGGCCTTGGGAGCTTACTTACGATTCCAATAGACCGGGTAGCATTCTTTCTCTTTAATGTCAACTTCATATAGTCCCCCTCTGACACATACGGCGTCCACATCAACGTCTATGCTGTCCAGATCTACAGTAGAACACGCGCTGTCCCCTCTGTCACTGACGGACAGCCTGTCCGCATCGGAGACTCGTCTCTCAGTTTCACCCCCCGCTGGCTCAGACCCCCCAGTCGACCCAGTTATATCCTCTGATTCAGACGGTCCCCGGCGTCTGACCTTGTCCGGATTAAGTTCGCAGAATTTTCGATAAACGACCTCGATTTTCAGAGAGTCGTGTCCAACGAATGGTTTCCAGGTCCTTTTGTCTTCCTTGTAGAACCACCGCACTTCCTCTGGTCCAAGATCCGTGACAACCTCCCCGCGGTGTCTGGAACTATTGGAGCGATTTCGCTTTTTCGTTGTGATGCTGCCATCACTTTCGCTGTAATTTGGGTCGCCAGTGATTTCCAGATACCCTGTTCCAGGATCAGAACTAAGTCGAACATGATAGTCGGAGTAGGCTTCCTCCAGGCCTAAAATCATGCCGTCCTGGGATAGCCCACGTCGGTCTATTAGTAGCGGCAAATGTCTATCCATACCCGGCTGCACCGAGTCCATTCCACCGTGTATAGCATCGCCCATCGGCTGTTCGTAGCAAGACACAAACACATCACTTGCCATATCCCAGTCACTACCGCTCACACTGTTGTCCGCGCTTTCAGGTGGAGTGTTAAAGGACTGTTTGTCCCTAAAACTGCTCATTATTGCAAATTAGAGAGCCAAAATATTAGTGTTATTAGTGTTATTTCCCTAATTAGCTAGCGATGATAATAAAAGTAACGGTTTAACGTTACAAACCTCTCCCTCCACCTTGCCTACCGCAGTCAGGTGAACTGCCCACCGGACCTCAAGGGGTCTTTTCTTACCTCAGTTCTGTCGCATTCTTGCCTTCAATTAAGTTATTCGAAGGTAGCCTACCTGTTCACCTATAGTCTAAAATATATTCCACTTCTAGCCTAATGCTTGCGAATCTTGCTTGGGTGACAGCAGTGCAGTGGTTGCTCCTCCCAAATGCGTGCCAGCGAGCGCATGTACCTTTCAGCCACCGTACTTGAAAAGCGGAAGTGTACAGAATCATGCGGACGTGATCGAAGCTGGGAGCTAAGCTACTGAAGTTTTGTAGTGTTATGTATTTAATTGCTATTGTTTTGACATGTGAACAGAACCTTGACTTAAAATGGCTGCAGTGTTTTTAGTTATGTTATATGAATATTCTCCACTGTTCTACATCAGCGTGATATCACTGTGTTTCATCATTACCGCCGCCATGGTGTTGGGCTGGTAGGTGAACTGTCAACAAAAACTGTTAGAGAAATGTCACCACTGCGATGATCAAAAGGATTACGAACATTATGAAAGATTTGAAGCAAAAACAATGTCTGTCTGTTTTCGATTAAATAGGCGAATGAAATGAAATCCAATGTTTGCAAGTGGTTTCAGTTCCAGCTTTCTGTCGTTCCATTGTTAAACCTCTTCTCGAAGATCGTGTTTTTACTTACCCTGTCACGGGAGAGATGATGTCATTAAATAATGTGTCGTTTCATGTTTACAACTGCGTCATCATGTCCATTTACACTGACACATCGTCTATGAAACGCCTCCGATGTCCTGTATATAACCAGTCAAGCTTATTGTGTTTGTAGCATGGCAAACAGGTTTTATCTGAGGATATTAGAGCATGACTGGATATTTGTACCTCTTAGGCTAAACTTAAAATGTCTACGATGATTTCAACACGTCCTATACTGATCTCTCATGCCTTTGACAGGTTCGGTTTTGATGTTCCCGTCATTCTGCGAAGTTCTGACGAGGCAGAACCGTTTTCAACTGCACCAGAAAAGAGGATGGTCCAGGTGACGAATCCTTTTTCGCTGGAGTTGGGGACCACAACAGCCTTAGTTACTGGTGAGTACCATCACTACATATCCCTTTATTAGTACCAAGTTCTTGATTCATTAACTGAACGCTCCAGCACAAGAGGAGGGGCGGTTACATTTGATTAGACTCCCAACATATTTTTAACAACAATGGAGATGATGAGATTGCAATGACTTGTTTTCTCTTCGTGGGCTTGGTTTTAGAGGGCGTCACGCTGCGCCCAGAATGCTTGGAAGAGTGCGTCCTGACCTGCTTCTGGGGCTGTGGCATCCAGGCACTGCAGCTGGCAATGCAGAGTCACCAGCATGGGCCCAGGCTCACCACCCCACAGCTGCTCCAGGAGGCCCTTCACTTCCAGTACTACCACTGTCAGAGCTTCATGTATCCTTTCTTTCAGTAGAGTCAGACACATACACAGTGCAAACACTTGGCGTTTTGTTTTCTACCTCTGACAGGTGGTAGGAGGAAAGTTTATTGATCCACAAGGAAATTTCAAAATTGATCTTTTGAGGAAAAATGCTCACGTAATGGACAATCAGTAATGCTGTTAGATGCAGTAACTGCTTCCAGTATGTGAAAACAACACTAGTCATTGGACCTGAGGTCCAGAGTTTTCCTTTTCATCATAATATTAAAAGACAAATGCAAGCAGCAATCATTGAGGTTTATGTACTGAAGTAAAGCCACTGATTCAATTGCTGTGTATGTCAGATTTATTATCCCTCTGGCTCTGAGTCCTAATGCCCTCGGAGAGTTTGGTATCCTTCACTCCAGGTCTCAGCATAGACAAAGAGAACAAAGATGAGCAGTTTACCCAGATCCCTGCGGACCTGGGTATTACAGACTTCGGGCCAATGCCACGGGAACGCTACCCTCTGGTGGCTGTGTTGACTCTTGCAGAGCCTGAAGCCAGGGAGACTTACAACATTGTAAGTACTACAGGAACTGTGCTGTAGCTCATTTAGTACTCGAAAGAGGAGAGGCCATAAACAACAGGGTTCACAGCATTATGTTCAGATGGAGTGAATGATTAAGTCAAGCTAGATTAATTAATTAATAGGATGCTCCTGCTCGCTTGTGTTGTAGATGAGTGCAATAGTGCAGAATGCTTTTAAGGCCTTGTCAGCCATTTTTATTTCAGTATCTTCACTGAGCAACATGTACTGTGTACTTTCTCCCTAGAGTTTAGCATTAAAATTAGCACATCCTATAACACACATCCATTGATGCTCAGTAATATAGAAGTGCAGTGGAATAATGTACTCTAAGTGCTAATCAGCTTTCAAATGCCTTATCCTGCCTGCATCATGACCTCAGCACATCCTTGTTCATTCACCCCCTCAGGTTGCTAATGTCACCGTAGTTCACGTTCCTGACGACAAGAACAGGCTCTCAGCGCGGGTCCTGTTTCAGTACCTCCTCACCGCACAAGGGAGCATGTATGAGTTGAAGGTATCACTGGGGATATTTGTTTACCCTCTAAAATTCAGTTTAACCTTAGTACTCATTTTGAAAAGAACCTTGGTTCACCCAGTCCTCTGCCTGACTTTAAATAATGCTTAGCAAGTCAAGTCAATGGCTGTCCTCTGAGAGAAGCTGCAGTAATTATGCAAAGTTAAATGTGCCAGGGCCTTGTTTGAAAAGGAGGTATCCAGAGGAGTTTGAAGACTAAACAGTGTCCGCTGCTTCCCCACAGCCTCTCTTCATGTCAACCGAGAATGAGGGGTCGTCCGATGCAACTGACTCACCCTCCGGCGGAGGAGAAGGTTCCGAGGCACAGGCCCAGGGACCCGGAGAGGAAGCGGAGGAGGATCCGGAGTTGGAAGACGAGTGGTTGGAGGTGCAAGGGAAGGACTGCGTGGTGTGCCAGAACGCACCCCTGAACCGCGTGCTGCTGCCCTGCCGTCACGCGTGTGTGTGCGACGGCTGCATGCCCCGACTCCAGCACTGCCCCATGTGCCGTGCTTTTGTCATGGAGTCCTTCGTCTTGTCCCAGAGGCCACCAGCAGAGGAGGAAGAGGAGCAGGAAGAATACAATGAAGAAGTAGGAGATGAGTGATTTAGGTCTGACCTGGAGGTGATGCCACCTCACTGTAGTCCCTGTGGGATACTGAAGGAATTCAGATACTGGACAGCAAGATTGATTGTATTTCATCAAGGTTTGCAAATAAGTTGTAGTCAAGAACTCTATTTTATATAGTTCTAGATCTTTTATGTAGATATGGCAGGGGTTGTAAGGCATGGTGTTATTTCAGTGGATTGCTTTGTTATGCATTTTTCTTGCATTCCTTACCTAACCCTAGGTTTGAAGTATTAGAGGACTAAATCTCCTCCTTTTATTTGTGCAAATGTAGACGATTCCTATTTTCTTTTGGAAACATGTCCTGTAACATATGTCAATGTGTCCTAGGTCTATTTATTTGTCTACAAGCTGTGCCATACAATGAAGTGTATAATGAAAGTGCTAAAATGAGTAAACATTT
This sequence comes from Clupea harengus, assembly GCF_900700415.2. NCBI lineage: Eukaryota > Metazoa > Chordata > Actinopteri > Clupeiformes > Clupeidae > Clupea > Clupea harengus. The sequence goes on from NC_045166.1 coordinate 9,792,886, forward strand.
ACAGCAGAGATGTTTCAAATGTGTGGTGGGAATAAACTTACCCGAGACTCAAAACCTCTCCGGTATCACAAACTTTTAATGACATAGTAAGACGCAAGCCAGGCACACTGTTTTTCATATGCTCAAGAGGGGTAAAAGTTTTCAATTTTTGGGGGAATAGAATAGCTCTAAATACTTGGCCCATGGGCAAAATAATGATGATAAATGTGAATAGCAATCTATTAACATGTCTGCTACTGTATGAGGTAACTTGATGGTAACTGCAGAAAGAGCATGTCTCTACAACTTGCTAAACTGGGGACGCAGAGGATGATGCCTACCGCTTAACATGCTAAGGAAGCAGAAACAAAATGCCAAAAAATAAACAAATAAAGAGAAGAAAAAATAAAAATAAAAAATACACTGGATCAATAGATCTATGATGGTGACATTTCGTAGTTATGATACAGTACAACTCTGGCAACCTGTTGAGGTTTTCTACAGGTGGTTGGACAGAAATTGGTTTTCTTATACAGGCTTGTAGTCCAGCTTGGACTCCAGTTTCTTGGAGTCGGCCACCTTGCGGACAGCCTTCATGAAGTCCTCCTGAGTGACATACTCATGGTCCGCACGGATCGCAAACATACCTGCAAAGCCAAACCAGGAATTTCACTGCACTATACTGACAGGCATTGAACTTGCCACTAATTACAGATCTGCCCACATAGACTTGTAAAAGTGAGGAAAGGACCTTTATTTGTTCTTTGACTCGTGATAACGTTAGACAAACTATCTGTATAAAATGGTGGTGGTGCTTATCAAAACACACAGGCGTTACGTGGAGTTCTCACCTGCTTCTGTGCACACATTTCTTAAATCAGCTCCATTGAATCCATCAGAGAGCTTCACGATGGCTTCGTAATCTGAAACCAAAAACATCACGATGAACCACAGAGCTGGTTGAGTTACAGGTCCATTTAGAAAACCCACATATTTAAAAACAGACTTCTTCAGGACAATCATCAGACAAACCCATGTCTCCATGCTTGGTGATAGGACCAGAGTGGATCTTCAGGATGTCCAAACGAGCCTGCTCATTGGGCAGCTCTATGTCTGTTGGGGGATAAAGCCCAGTTTTGTTACACAAGTTAAGTAATTTTTACCATTGTGGGTATGACTCAAATGTACGAATAAGGCTTGGAGAAACATTCCACATTTCCCGCTGCAGTGATATAGGCAATATATACATAAACACTGTTCATTGAGTAACTTTACTGGAATACTCTGACCAAAACATTTTGCAGGGTTAAGAGAAATAAGCACGTTTCAATTATGCTAGGGAATTTGATTTATAACTAGATGGCATCTACTGTCAACATTAGAACTAGTACATACTACATTAGTTTGTCTTGTGACGCTTCACTGATTTTCAATAAACAATGATTTTTTATCTCGCCCAAGTTACAAACCAAAACCAAAGCTTGAGAATGCCTCAAATGGCATTATAAACGAGCACAACACCACTCTTTAAAACAACTTAACAACTTAAGCAAAGGGACATACGAATCTTCCTATCCAGCCTTCCAGGGCGAAGCAAGGCAGGGTCCAGGGTGTCTGGCCGGTTGGTGGCCATGATCATCTTGACCCTGTGCAGGGTGTCAAAACCATCCATCTGATTCAGCAGCTAGAGGACAGAGGGACAAACACAGATATGAATTTGTAATGTCAGAGGAACACTGTCCAGTGCCTTAAAGAAGAGGGCTCACATTATTGTACTTTTTACCAACAATTTAACTGTTTTAAAATACATAGAGCCCCCTTCCTTTCATGATTATGCTCCACTTCAGCAACACACCAACATCCAGGGATCTTTTGAGAGGCTTTTTATGATGCTTATGCATAAAGTTGTATTCCAAAGATCATAAGATACGTGTGTGTACTGTGCTTACCTCCATCAGTGTCCTCTGAATCTCTCTGTCAGCAGAGGTTCCCTCAGAGAACCGACGACCCCCTGAGGTACATAAACATATGTGTCAGGAAAAGGGCCGTGGCCAGACGAGGTTATCAATGGTTTGTTTCACCATCTATATAGACGCAAAGACTGAATGTGCCACGATTAGGCAACTGATAGTTCATCATCCTATGTTCAGCTACTAGATTTCAGAAAAATAGGTTGATTATTTATAAGACATACACCAACTCTCAGACTGAATGCACAAAGTTGAGGGTAAATAATCTTCTGATTCTTCGATCTAAAGTTGAGCACATGGTGTGATCTCTACAAAAAACATCCTTATAGTTACCAATGGCGTCAATCTCGTCCATGAAGATAATGCAAGGCTGGTGGTCCCTTGCATAGTTGAACATCTCCCTGATGAGACGGGCACTCTCACCAATGTACTTATCCACAATGGAACTGGACACCACCTGTTTGAGGAAAGACTATTAGGTCATCACGGTACCAAAACACACATTCTCCACAACAACTTTCGTATAGAGAAGAAACCTAACCTTGAGGAAGTTGCAGTCAAGCTGGCTGGCCACTGCTCGGGCCAAGAGGGTCTTGCCAGTGCCTGAGTAAACAGACTTTAGGTTACACATGTAGACCAGAAAAATAACACTGCAGTCTCATATGTATCAAATGATCAAATGATATTTCCATACACCCATTCATGTTAGAAGTGGCTCAAGAATCACACATTGTTGATGTCTGACATCTACAAATACATAGTTAAAAATGCATAAATATTTTCACTTAATACCTGTGTCATGTTTCTTAAAATGTTTACATTTGAATGTCAGAGGTGGGAACACTGTAACTCAACATACTGAGAAATATGGATGACTAATTATTGCAAATGAATGCCATCCACCTATCTGAACATCACATATCTGTGTTTATGAAGAGACTGTGCAAATCCTAACAGTAAAACCCTCACCTGGGGGCCCATAGAGCAGACAGCCTTTGGGAGGGATGATGCCCACCCTCAGGAAGAGCTCAGGATTGGTCAGAGGCAACTCAATCACCTACAATGGCAAACCAACATCCAATCATATTCATCTCTATGTCACAGGAGAATGGTATGGCTATGCCAATTACTCAAGTTTTCAAGTTTACACAACCTAGCTTACCTCTCTAAGTTCCCTGATCTGCTCAGAGAGTCCACCAATCTCTGAGTATGACACGCTGCCTGGGTCTTCATGAGACATGTTGTATACCAGAGGATCCACCTCTCTGGGAAGGTACCTTTGAAAGAGACGTGGAACAGGTTTCAATTAATCAGTCAAACAAAACTGTGGGATTAAAAGACCACTTCCAAAGGCCTTATTTACCTCATGATGGTCAAAGTGGTCATATCCAGAGCCACTCTTGTGCCAGGTTTCAGCTTAGTTTTATCCAGCTATATAACACACACAGAGGTATTATACATCCTAAAAATATCAAATGAAGCAATTCACAGATGAGACAATCTTGATAAGGGTGCATACCTGCCTGCGGCATCCCACCACATAACGAGGCCCATTGGTTGCCTTCACAATGACTGAAAACAAAGACTTAATTAATATGAGGACATACACTACTTACAAGTACATTCAATACAGAAGATTTCATGTAAAATAGAGCAGGCAGGTCAAAGATCAAACTTACATTTCTCTTCAGTCAGTTGCTTGAGAACCTCACCAACAATCTGTGAGAAAGATGCAGTTATACATTTGTACACATTTAACTTGTATACAGATAGACTTTTCCAAGATATGAGCCAATTGCAAGTCAGTCACTTTAGCAATAGGGCATGAGAATTATTTCATACCTGCCCAACACTCTGCAAGGCCTTTAAGTCATTCTCGGACTTTTCGTACTGCTTAGTCAGCTCTTTTAGCTGTTCCCTCACTGTAAATGATGGAAAAAATTCAAGGGTGAGTAGGATTTCGTGAAAAGAGCAACCAGCCGCACCACCTAGATAGACCATGATACTTTCCTTACTTATGAGCTCGATTACTCAAACCCTAACTTGTTTTGTTTAACTCCTTAACTCCATTGGCATTGAGCCTGGTTGCATCCAAATTAATATATGGAGACTAATATACATTACATAACATATACCTCAACATTACCTTAAAAAAAGGCTAATCAACCGGCTACCTGTGTATTTTCGTATAAGAACTAATCTTAAATTGAGGTGTAAATTGAAGTTAACAAATGCTTCAGCTAACAGAGCTTCAAGTCAACAACCGACAGCTAACGTTAGTGTTAGCCTCCAAACAGTCTAACGTTAGTCATTGGTCGTCAACCAACTTCATTTGGAGGCTAACTATTAGCTAACGTTAACTGTTAGTTGCTCCAGTTCAGTTCAATACCAGGCCCTAAGGGGAACTAATATCGCCAATTCTATAACTCGCCACAACTGCTTACTAGGCTAAATGTAGTCAATTTGTTGATTTGTTGATCTAGATATAGCCACAACCTTGCTAGAGTAATTCGGCTAGCCGAATGCAATGCTAGCTAACTTTCTTCTCGATAACATAACTAGAGCATGACAAAGCGTCTTGCGTTTTAGCCTGTTAGCTAGTTCTCTAGCACCCAATTTTCAGTTAAAATGACAGAATCGGAATTCAGGATACAATTTTTTACAACATCCTCCAGTTACAGTTTTAAATTCCAACTTACACTCTTTTAAACGTCCATCAATTTCCTTGTGTTCCAACAATTTTTTCCTATAGTCTTGCAAACCCTTCTCTCTAGTGTCAGCCATGTTTCCCTACTGAATGAACCACAGAATATCTGGGTTTGACGTTATGTTGTAGCTAGAGGACTAAGCACAAACGTACTGCCCTCACTAGGTCTGGCGGACAGGAAGGATGTCATCCAAAATATAATGTCATTGCATTATGTCTGTGATCACGCATCGCTGAACAATAATAGTGATTTTTGCTTTCTTCAATTAAGGTGACAAGTCTGGTGTCTTGGATACACAGAAGGCCTGTAATTTGGGATACACGACATTGCAGTTCACCGCCGTGTCCCTTATAGCAGCTATTCTGAAGTGTTTATTCATGTACCAGAAGTAGTTTACTTAGCGTATGTGAATTACAAGGTTTTACATAATATTGCAATGAATGTATATCAGGATTGTTACATTTTCTACTTCAGTCACAATGCATAATATTGCAATGAATGAATTTCAGGATTGTTACATTTTCTACTATTTTCTAATATTGCAATGGAAAACAACTATTTGGGGGAAATAATCAATTTTAATTCTAATTTAACAGTAGACTTTGTATCATAGATATAATAGGAAAGTGTCTGATTTGTACACTCTGGCCCTTTGTGGCGACATCAGACAGTGGGCTACGGGCTACACCGGTTTTCACTTTACCCACAATGCATCGCCAGCGGGTGTGACAAGCAACCGCTTTTCGTGAGTAGCGGTCGCTCGCATGGTACTACCAGAGTACCTGGTACTTCAGCAGTACTTCAGACGGGAGGGTGCTTCAGGCAAATAGCGGATACTTCTGAGGGGAATCTAAAATACATAGCGATTGTCTCTATGCTCCTGCTACAGTTTAAATCAGATAATCTAATTTGCACAAGGTAAGTGCCGTCATGAGTCGTGTGTGTTCTTCAGATGGAGCGCGCTAGCTAGCTTAATTGCTAGAATCTTAGCGTTCGTCAACCGGGTAGCCGTTTCTGCAGCTGAACGACAGCTAAAACTGCTCACCATTTTAGCCAACAGTGTCGGTGTCTTCATAATAATCACAGGCTTAACTAGCTAACTAGTTACCTCGCCAGTTTGCTACTTTATTTATCTTATGCGCAGTTACAATTCAATATTGTTGTAGCCACCCATGATGTTAGAAGGTTTTTGCTAATTAGCTAGCCCAATAACCAGTTGCCAATTGCTAACGTTAAACAAGGCGGTGTGTATTGCATGTGATTTACTAGCCAGTTCTCTGCCACATAACTAATGTAGCTATCTTGCTAGCTAGTCAGTTAACTTCGCGGATTATGCTGTTATGTCACCACCTATGTGTTGTACCTGGTTGCATTGTCTGTGCTTTGATTGACTGTTTATGCATAGCTATGACAAATGAATTAATAGGCGTCTTAGACCTCTATAACGTTACATTCCGTTCTCCGATGACTATAAATTCAAGTTGACTAACATTACCTAAAATAATAGCTTGCAAGCTAACCATCTATGGTGGTCTAATGTTACAGTTGAAATAAAAAAAAAAGAAGCTTATCATTAAAGTACAAACACACAGATTCGGGCAAGAAACAGGATGTTAAATAAAGCAATTCCCGATGCGAGGATTAGCGAAGGATTATTGTTCTGCAAGGGCCACCAGTGTTTACAAGAGCAAGGAGGCTAAATTGGGGAAATATTATTGTCATCCTCCACCAACAAAAACCCGTGTAATGTATAGATTAGCATGTTTGACGGGTTCACGTGTATGCACCATATTTTTAAAACGTTAAATCTTTTTTTTCCTTAAAAGAAAAAAAAATGATCTCGTGTCTAATCTCGCAGATATCTCCACACTGTTTGTAATTCTCTGGTGCATTGTCAAACCTTGTAGCCGTCTTGAATCAGACAGATGAGAGTTCCAGACTAAGATTACCACTTTGTCCAAATTGTAATCTGTAATGGTTGTTGGAGGTTGTACTGCTGATCTGAGCATCCAGGAATGAACTTTTGTTGCTCCATCAGATGTTCCCTGTCAAAGACTCCTTGGTCACTTGATAGACTGTAGCAGAATATTTCTAGATGTAATATTTTACGGTATTACAGTATGTTAACAATGATTCAAAAGTCCAAAGAGCAGCCGCCAAACGAAAGTGGACGTCTTACTATTTGCTTCTGTGTTGGCAATTATGTGGCAGTCATGGTCTACATGTTGATGGTAGGAATAAAATGCCTTGATTTTTAATGGAACTATAATGGTATTTATTCAACAGAAGGATAGTAAATTCACTCAGGATCATGTTTAGTATGGAGAACATCCACTACCCTAGTGCCTGGAGAAACCTAGGGGTTTTTGACTCATTGAGTTGTGAGTCTCTGAACAAACAACATAATTGTTGGAGCATCCAATAGGCCCAAGGTTATTGCACAGGCTATGTATAACATAGAATCACATGGCAAATAAACACATGAATGATAGAGTTGAGCTCACTATCTTTTGATGCTCTCCCTATTACAATAATTAATTGCTTGGGAACTGGTGTGGTATGCAGGTTAATACACAGACCCAAGCTTTGCTCAGGGCGGTTTTATTACTGTAACATGTGGAGTATCATCCTGATTATTATCCTGGATGACATAAGCTGCTCAACCTATCATCGGCGATTGACCAATGGGCTTGGAGGTAGTGGATGATATGCAGGCATGGCCGTCTTTGAATTAAAAACAAGTTGTTATTATTGAGGTGTAGTTGTGTAATTAATTAGTCAGCAGGCCCTTATGGTCCATAGTAGGGGTTGACTGATATGTTTTCAGGGCCGATACGATAATGATTAGCTGTGACAAAAAGAGGATGATAACCGATTTTCAGGCCAATATTTAAATGCTTTTAGTTTTAACACGTTTTGTATTTCGGTGTGAAAAGAAGGCTCTGGCGACATGAATTCTTTGAATGTACTGCACTAACCTTGGCCTTGGATCCATCTCTAAAGGTTTGAGAAAAAGGAAGGTGGATATGCAATGAGTGTTTGCATGGGCAAATTGCATTTAAAATTTATAAGCCTACAATTCTTCCTACTATTATAGGCTACATTTCTGACTACATTTGATTATACAGATTATCTGTGAAGGTCACATTTGGTCTGTGTTTAAGGACGTGCATGTTGAAATGAGATAGTGTACAAGAGAAATACGGGGCCTACTAAAAGGGGTCTAATATTGACAGTGTGGGTACATTTCTCCAGGGTTATCTTATTTTGGCTATGCAACAGATCCCTGACGCTATTTCATGAAGCATTCAATTATCGGATGAACAATAGGAATCACTGAATAAGAAATAAAGAGAATTGATACATCATTTAGGCTGCATTTTCAATATCAAACCCTAAAACTAGCCTGTGCAGCCACACTTTTTCTGAAGCTGCAGGAAGATTCTAGGAACCAATTAGCTTACAAGTCATTTATGTGAAAAATCAGCTCATACTAAAGTAGAGTACCAGGCGGAAGGACTCTGATAAAGTTAGCGAAAATACTCTGATCAAGTGCAAACTGTGTGCTGCAAACTTTTATGTTAATAACTCAACTTCCGTGATGATTATGAGGCCAGATGATGAAAACATACTGCCGCATACTGGTACCGTAATTAACCATAGCCACTAGACTATTAACCATGGTTTGTACATTGATTTTGTAACATTTCTGCAGCCCTGCGGTTAATACACGGACACAGTCGTAAAGCTTTTTTTTACCTGGAAGTTGGTAACGAGCATTGTGAGGTAGAATGGGTCTCTCTCCCTCTTTCACATACAAGTCCCATTAATGTATCAGGTGAAAACAGCATTAATTCACACTCAGTCTTCCATAATAGTAAAGAAACGGGTGTGTGTATTCCCACCTAACTGTAGCTTATTTAATGAAATGAGATTTAGCTCAAACCTCCGCTTAAACGACTGCTGTAATTCAGAAGGGCTGTACTTCAAGATGCATTTATTTGTATTATTTATTTATTTTGAAAGATTAAATATACATTAGAGTACTATTTCTTAAATGTGCATTGTCAAGTTGTTGCAACTTATAGCATACGCACTGTTGGGGAAGCTGCTCTGAAAGCATAGCGTTACAAGCTGCTAATTACCAGTGGTGTATAAAGTACCCAAAAGCCATACTTGAGTAAAAGTAAAGATACCTTACTGGAAAATGACTCAAGTAAAAGTAAAAGTAACCTTTTAGAATACTACTTGAGTAAAAGTATTAAAGTATCTGATCTTTACTGTACTTCAGTATCAAAAGTAATTTTCTGATATTAAATGTACTTAAGTATTGGAAGTAAAAGTACAAGTAAATGCTGTTAATAAAAAAGCAAAGGGTCAGAATTTTGAGAATTATGAAGTTTATTCTGACTAGAATGAGCACACTTATAAACTGGGCCTTATTTGAACACAATTTTAACACAATAGGCAATACTAAATCAGCACAGACAGTAACAACCCAGTCATTATTTGAAACTGAAAAATGTTTTGTTCATCTTCAAACAAAACGTCCCAAAAAGCCATTATGAATTTTTTTAAAGTTAGTATCCCAAGTTATGCATAAGGCACAACCTGAGAGCAATAACAATAATCTGGCGATCTGATACAAAGCCATAGCATTACATCAGGATCATCAGTTTTACAAGCAAGTTATCGGTACAGTGACTGTGAAATACTTTTAGCAACATGCACACACATCCCTTGAACAATAACGTTACTAGCAGCTATTTTGCTCCACACTGCTACGTTACTGTACTGTACTTTAGATTGTCATCATCCTAGCTAGCTAGCTAGATACCTCGCCAGAGATGGACCATGACTTGTCTACAAGGTTGTGCTGGTGGCATTTAATGAAGAGGTTGTGGGGTTTCTAATTTTTTGATTGAGACCTGTGCTTTTGCTTCGATTATTGTTGTGTCCCCTTCGTTGTTGATCTTAATGTTTTTGGATATATCCTTCCACTGCATATTGCAGTCCATTTCGCCTTGATCTGGAGGATATCGCGGAGATATTACTCCAAAAAGAATCACTGACACTGACAGACAGTATAGTGCATGAACGAGTTCAAAAGACGTAGCAACAGTAACTAAGAGGACGGGGCTTTTGCTAACAGTCAATAGCGCATTAACGTGAGCTAGGACCACTGATTCGCCAAACCTGCTTGCAGTCTGTATTCTACCACAGTCCCTGACGTTGGTCTCGTCACTTTCATGACAATTTTTAAAGATGATTTGATTTTGTAACGAGTAACGAAGGTTTCAGGGGAAATGTATCGGAGTAAAAGTATCAGTTTTCTTTGCAAAATGTAGCGAAGTAAAAGTAAACAGAAATATAAGTAGTAAAGTACAGATATCCAAAAAAAACTACTTAAGTACAGTAACAAAGTATTTGTACTTCGTTACTATACAACACTGCTAATTACTTCTCACTGGTAGAAGATGAACAACAGCAAAGCTACCCTATGGAGAAATCTAGTTTGGTTAACTAAAGCTACTCAGGGAAAGTAGTTCAAACTACTTTATTAAAAAAGAATGTGCATATGATACTAACTTATAACAAAATATAATTTAAAAAAGTCAAATGGCAGCAAATATGTCACTCACTTGAGTTGGTTGTAAAAAAAGCCTACTTGTTCATACATAAACCAGAAAAATAAAATACCCCGCTATTCATGGGAGAGTGCAAGGAAGGTCAACTTTGGTTTTGTATACAATGTCCATCAGTCATCTGCCTTTGAGAACCTAGACTCCAGGGGGGTATTGTACCAAGCAGGATTACTCAGTGGTAAAATGTAGGTTTTGTCGGTGGAGCTAGTCAGTGTCATATATTTGCTTAAGTGTGGCCATGTTGATTGTTCTTAAAGTTGAGATTCGGGAGGTTTATCCATGGTGATGTTGTCGCCGTGTGAGCACTGAGCAACGCCTGCCCTTTTGAACATGTACTACACAAAGGTCAAGTGATGTGATGATGGCTGCCTGACTAATGCATTGCCTGGGCATGCCTTTACAGCGATCAGGATGAAAGATAAAGGGGGCAGGGATGGGCAAAGGGGCTACTATTATAGTAGAGAACCAATGGTAAAAACAAAACAAATAATTATTTCCCTTTTTAGGGCCCATAATTGAATTTTCGGTAGTTAACTACACAAAAATGGCAAAAGAGTAATTGAACTGCTTGAAGCACGATGCAAATATGAACGTAGTTGAACTGCTAGCAAGCTACTGCAAAATATAGTTTACTATAGTCTACTAGTTTAGTCTATAGTTTATAGTTTAGTTACACAACACTGAGCATAGGTGCACCAATAAGTCCTGATCCTTGTTTTCACCAGCAGATCTAAGAAAACATTTGATATTCAAGGGCAGATAATGTCTTTAGCAAAAGTGCTATTCGATAATCTGTCTGTGTCTGTGTCTGTGTCTGTGTCTGTGTGTGTGTGTGTGTGTGTGTGTGTGTGTGTGTGTGTGTGTGTGTGTGTGTGTGTGTGTGTGTGTGTGATAGCTGTCAAGTAAACATGACTGAAATCCATGAGGTCAGTGATAGAAATCCGAGACTCACCCCAAAAAATATTTCACATCTATCAGCCACATCTGAGCCTGAATGCATGTTTATTAGCAGAGATGGACAATATAGGCCTAATGGAGATGGCAGCCATGCCATGTAATGTGTAATCTATGGAGCCAGAATGTAACGTTAAAAAGTTGGTTCACTAGTAAAGTGTCTTGTGTATCCATGGTTTGGAAGTACAAATACATAGATACATCTTAAGCCTGTTTGAAATCGTTCATTTTTGCCTTGACCATGTCCAGTCTGGGGCAAAGGTTTGTTGCAGACAGAATAATTGGGGTAAGAGTTAAAGACGACCATGCTGACCCATACTGTCCCATTACCTGCTCTCAGGATTGTGTGAAGCCATTTAACATCATCCAAAAGTGGTTGTGATTAGGGATGCACGATATTGAATTTTAGCCGATATCCGATATGCCGATATTTACAAGCTCATTTTGGCCGATTGCCGATGCCGATACCGATATATTACACCTCTGCTTTTTAATTATTGAAAAGTCTCTCCTGTACTAGAATTAATCTGTTATTATGATAGGGTATTGCTGTAGATACAGGACATTTAATAACTTGATTTGTATCATTTTAGAAATAGACATTCACTCATGAAAACTATTGAAATGATTTCAAATATGGCAGATTTATTTATATTTTCACGTCACAATTTTCATACTTGAACAGTACCTCCTTGAACTTGAACAACTACACTCTGGAAATGCAACTTGGCAAGCTAACGTTGGTTAACTGACTTACAGTTTAATAACATCCCTTCTAGGATTTCTAGACTAATCTATGTAACCTTATTGCCAAGTTAGCTATATAAATTGCATATATGCAAAAGTAAGCCATGTACAGATAGCGTGGGCTGGTAATGTTGCAAAGCATTGCACGCGGGTGGTCTGCATCTATGCATGCGACCTACGTTACGGCCAAGCTGTCGTCTCCTCTTCATTCTCCTGAAAAGTTTCCTGACAAATAGCATGTCAACATCCTCTGATACTTTGAAGTACTGCCACACAGCCGACGTGTTATATTACGTTGTTGGCGCTCATAGTAACCAAAACATTTGCTTAACGTGCGCATAATTTGAACGTCACCTTATCGGCCAGGTACATCGGCAGAAATGTTCATATCTGCAGATGCCGATAATTACGTTTTTAAGCTTTTATCTGCAGATACCGATGTCGTGCCGATATTATCGTGCATCCCTAGTTGTGATCACTTTGAACCCTCTTGTCTTTGAACACGAGTTCATATTCACACATAGACATAAGTCCAGCTTATGAGCAGCGGCCAACTGTTAATGGTTCTCCGAGCTAGAGATAACTTTTATAGGATGGTTAAAAAGCTACAGTAGGTAGACATTCTCTGATTGCCTGTACAGATAATTTCAGTGAGTATATTAGTGCTGTGCAAAGCTCTCCTGTGATGCCAACACATTGGTGCCCTCATTTCAGCCACAAGCATTGCGTTTAAGTGTGTAGAATTTAACGATAGTCTAAATTCCCACCAAAACATAATTTCTCATGCAGTTTCCTTACTCTGTATTTCTGACACTACTATAGTAGCAAATGTAGGTTTTATTAGGAAGCAAACATGGCTTGATGACGCATCTAAACGACTCCTTAATAACAGACATTCATGGTATGCTGAGGCTCATCTCTTACCCCTGCCGCCGTGTGCCCCCCTCAGTGTAAAGATTTGCTTTCACTGATAGATCTCTGAGCAGCTCAGTGTGAAGGTGTCATGGAGGCTAGTGTGGCGGTAACCCTGCGTTGACTTGGACAAGTAATCTGTGAGGTCAGCAAAACGTAATCGTCTTTACCTCAGGCTTTACAAGTGTTCCCTGGCCTTAGCCCTTGTGCCACTCAACAGCATTTCCTGGTTTCTGTCCCACTGCCTGGTCTGACTATGAACAGGTTGAGCTTATTAGTGTGAATTTGTGTAGTGCTGCAGAATACCATTTTTGATAGGTTTCCAAAACCGTCAGATAGAATGCAAGATAGCATCCTGTGTTTATGTGCCAGATATGACCTTGCATTGGATAGTTTGAGACAGAATAATGTAATGTCTTTTGCATGAATGTTGGGGGATAAGTATTAGTGAGGCTTCTGAGTTCAGTCCAGACGTTTTGATTTGCAGCTGAAAATGTACTGGTTATAAGTTGTGGATGATGAGTGAGTTGGCCTGCTTCCACCCATTCCTGATTCTGGCAGTGATTTTACAGCAGATAGATAGATATACAGAGACAGAGACAGAGACAGAAGGTTCTTCTTGGCATTGCACTTTGACTGCCATGTTTGCTTGACCTTTCTATAAAAGTGCCACATGGCTCACTGGACTGTTTCCATCACTTGTCCTGCTGAAACACCTTCAGCACATCTCAGTTTGATTAGAACTAGTTTGGCCAGTTGTGACTGGCAATGAGGGCAATGATGAGCTACAGCAAATAAGCGCACAAGACACCGGGTGAGGGGAAACCCGTGTCACTTCATGTAGTGTGTAAACCACCACAACTTTAAGATTACACATCACAAGACAGCAAGTTGTGTAGTTTGAACGGTACAGCAATCTGACAACTTTGAAAGGCATGTACTATGTCCGTGGCATAACTCTCAGCAGATCTCTTAACTTGCAGTATTTTGACAGTCCTACATCACTTGTAACTTAGTCACTTTGTATGAAAGTGTGCTAAATGAATACATGTAAATGTGAATATAACACCCCTCTGGTTTTACAGCAGTCAGTCATGGCAGAGCCCAACCGGCCCCAGCGAAAATTGTCCACCTCGGGGGACAGCTTATACAAGGTGCTAGGACTGGAAAAGGGGGCGTCTGCTGATGACATTAAACGAGCCTACAGGTAAGATTAGCCATGGCATCCTTCCGACTCGCCTCTCTAGGAACTATTTTGTCTTCAGTGTTGGCAAAGTCTGGGTCGGACACTTCTTCTCTTAACGTCGATGTTCCCCCGCGTGTAAAGGAAACTCGCTCTGAAGTACCATCCGGACAAGAACCCAGAAAATCCAGAGGCGTCAGAGAAGTTCAAGGAGATCAACAATGCCAACTCTATACTCAACGACGACACCAAAAGGAAGATCTACGACGAGTATGGCTCCATGGGCCTGTACGTGTCGGAGCAGTTTGGTGAAGAGAGCGTCAAGTACTACTTCCTCATGTCCAAGTGGTGGTTTAAGGTAGGAGGATTCTCCTTGGAATGCATCATTTTCCTGTCACCTTTTCAAACAGTACTCTGGACCAGTTATCACTGTTGTTTTGTACTGTGTGTTTTTGTGTGTGTTTTAAGGTGTTCCTAAGAATGCTGTCAACTTTTAAAAGTTAAGTTTTACACGGCGTGTGTGAGAGTGCGTGTTATGAGATGGTTCATTGAGGGGTCTCCCCTGATGCTTGGTTCTAGATTGGTAGAGCTCTGAATAAGGGGTTGAGTTGTGAGAGCTTCTCGTTTCTTCTATGAGCATTATGAATTTGACCGTAAATATCTCAACTTTCTGTTCAGGATGCCTATGGCCTGTGTCACTAAAGTAGCTCAGGTGGTATAAAGAGGTGATCACATCACTAAACTGGGTTTGATTCCAGGCATCACACACACTGATACAAATGTGCACTAGGCTCGGACAGTATTTATTTTTTCATCCCGTCATGCCTGACATTTTTCCGGTGTTTACGGTATATGACTGTAATGTAAAAGTGTCTCCATCAGTTCAATTGAAAGAAGAGGGTCTGTATTTTGACGGTATTGATAATCATACCTTTGATTGACAGATTGACTCAACTATCTAAGGTGCTCTATTTCAATTGATTTCTATATAATTACTGGCCATGAATGTTCTCTCAAGGCAGTGTACAGAACCCAAGGCTCTTTATTGTGGTCGATACCAAGGCTTTTAAATATTGAACTTTGGTTGCAGAGAGGACAGCAGGGTTATTGTTCCCATGCTTGTCCATTCATGCCAGAGGACTGAGCCATGTCTCAACGGGGCTCTATTTATAATCTGCTTTGTTCCTGTCAAAATGGAAGTAATTGAGGGACCGGCGTATCATTTCTGCCCTGGTCGTGATGAGCTGAAATAGCAGCTAGTCTTTGATTTCTGAGTAAAAGGGGGCGAGACGCACAAGAAGAGGGAGAGCTTATGATGGATGATGGGAATGATTCCACTGAGCTTTGATGTATAAAGTCACGACTTAATAGCACCTGAGAGGAAGAGGAAGAGCCTAACTTAGGCGTAGAACATCATCAAGATGCTCTGCGTCTCTGTTGCGTTTCACCTGATATCCCTTCAAAAGACACTTTGGCTGAGGAACTTCAGCGGCTCAGGGGAAGGTCTTGACAAGAAGGTCTCCTCTAGCTCTTCACCCTAACCCCCAAAGAGGGTTGTTGTTGTTGTCATGGAGCTGCAAGAGTTGACGTGTCATGACGACCCGTGCGCTGTGTTTCTCCCGCAGGCACTCTTCTTGTGCTGCACGCTCTCGTCCTGCTGCTGCTGCTGCTGCTGTTGCTGCTTCTGCTGTGGCAAATGCAAGCCACCGGAGGACGACGAGAACTACCAGTACGTGAACCCCGAGGACCTGGAGGCCCAGATCAAGGCTGAGGAGCAGGGCGGAGGTGAGTGGAGAAGAGAGAGAGAGGCAGAGAAGACGGTTGAGAGGGGGAATCGATTCAGTTTAGTACAATGATATTTTTTTGTGCCAAATCCCATTACACACTAGAATTGATCTTTTAGGTCTGTAATTGGTAGTATTTTAGATGGGACTTGCGTAATTACGTGATGGTGATTTTCTACACATTTTTTTGGGGGGGGAAAGATCCATATATACTTGAAAACAAATGAATATTGTATAGTATTTTTAAACAAATGAATATTGTATAGTATTTTAATAGGTTTTGTTTGTGTGTTCTTTTGTCTTCTTTTCATGCAATGGAGACATACGAACACTCAGTTTAGATGCGTCATCTGGTTCCAAATTTCTGAGAACTTTCACAATGATACTTGTGAACTCTTTCAAAATCACACGTTCTTGTTAATATTCAGAACAGCAATCATGGGTAATCCTGTGCTATTGTTTAAAGAAAACTGAACAGAGAAAATGATTATTCAAAATGTGTTGACCATTCTTGACCTTACTCCACTAATATTCTACTCATTTAAATTACCCTATGCAAGAATTTAAGAACGGCCTTTTATTTTGAAATGCCATCTCTGCAAGTCTGAATAAACAGTAGGACAGAACAATATGCTTAAGTTTAATATTATATTCGATCGCTGTTTACAATTTCACAACTGAATGAAACGCAGAGTAGCATGTCTAAGTAGTTAATTTAATTCATAATTAATGAGAAGTGTTATATCCAGCAATGTCCTGAACATAAAGAGAATACCAAGTTAACTCGATTGCGGTCGTCAAACACCTGTCACCAAACGAGTGGGACATTAGGCAGTGGCAGTGGTTGAGACAGACTGCATAACCTTATACCCTCATCAGGAAGCCAGAAGCAGAAATGAGTTGCAGTTTAACACCAAGGCTTATTTACTGGAATTCTATACGCAATGTATGTGCTAAATAAGAAAATATGCAGAGTCGTGAAAAAGTAAAGTGAATTTCTGATTTTGCTTTGAATTTGCATATCACGGAATCATAAAAAATTGTAGTGTGTAGTGGATTGACTCTATTGAGTCATTACTAAAGGATGCCTTTGTCCTAGGGGTCAGTCCAACACTTGATGAAGAAGCAGCTGTAAGTACCTGTGTGTACTCAGAACAGGAAAGTCCAATAGTGAATCATAGTCTGGTTGGGTTGTAGGCAGGCGGGTTGGTCGTCCTCAGATGTGTCCTCTTGTCTGACAGTGCCGTAGCCACGCCAGATCCTGCCAGACTTGTGCGGGTTTGACGACACTACCGTAGGCTAGTAGTGGGCTTGGAACATAGAGGACTTGATGCTCTGTGGTGTGTCCTAGTGTTTGGACCTCACCGAGTGCACCTTTGGCTGGCGTCCCATAGTCAAAACCTTTTTCTGGCTGATGCCGGTTTTTCCGCTTCACTCGTCACTGTCACTTCGACTCCGAGAGGACGAGCCACAGAAGAGTGGCCCAAAGGGGGAACGCAGATGGGCACTGAAAGGAGTGTGGGGGGAAAAGCACAGAAACACTGGTTTGTCATTTTGCTGTGCTGTCAGATCCTTTTGCAGGGGTGCATGAAACGGTACACCTGATATCTCCCAAGTGGAAGAAATACTAGGCCATCTTACAAATTACCCTTGTCTGACTGATCTAGAAGCTAGAATTATGGGTATTTATGTAGCCTGGATGTCTCTCCTAGCTAATGATGTTTGTGCCAAACTCACTGATTCAAAAGTACATTTGTGTTTACCTCATGAATTCTGTTAGCCTTCGCGTACGCAAATATGTGTTTATGGAATCAGTGCATAAGGATTTCATCATCTGAAGCGTAAACTTAGGGACGGGTGTTAGGACTATCTTTGCATACATACACCAACCAAACTGTGTCTGGTTAACCAGTGTCATTACAACTGTAATATTTATAACGCGAATGGTACAGTGTTGGACATGGGAGGCGCAGGAAAAACTGAGGCCCATCAATGCTTTGAATACCTCAGGCGCCTGACTTTAAGCCCTGATATCCACTACAGTCCTCACCAGTGTCTACAGGTGTGCTGTGGAGTCCATCCTCACAGGGTACATATGACGATTAACTAAATAATTCTATATACAACACTGCTGGACACTGTGCTTAGCTTGAAATAACAATAGGACATTAAAGTAGCTCGGTTTTGAGGTAATTTACTGCAGCATGACCCAAGCGGTGTTGGTAAAACTAGCTCTGCACACAAACATTCAGAGTTCATTTAGAGTCTTAATCATGGATGACTGTCAAATTAGGCTCTTCCAGCTGAAGTTTGTTGTGTTTTCAAATGCTACGAGACATTGTGATGGCTCATCCTAAACTCGTAATCGCTGCCCCCCCCCCCCCCTCTGTGGATTTGTTCACTGAACTAACTCCCCGGGGTTTAAATATTGATGAAGGAGCCTGTCATCTCTGAGACTGCCCTTGCTACACACAGCGGGGGGCCCTCACTCACAATGACCCACTGGCTTATGAGTCACACTCCAAGTCCCGATTGATGGTGAACTCCGTCCCGAGCCTTTGGTGACTGTTCACTTTCATCATGGGAGCTGTTCTGACACAGAGCGCACACAGAATGTCCTTGTAATGGTGTTTTATAAGTCTCAGAGAGTAACATGGTTGTCTCGTAAAGAAATAGGTCTCATACATCTCTTGTTTCTCTCAGTGCACTGCTAAAATCTGTTCGATGATGTGCAAAAAGTAGCCCCATCCACATACTAGTTATGAACAAGCCACAAATATAACTTAGAATGTAAGTGTCATTTTAGAATGAGATCGTAAGATCTCAAACGTGGCAATTGTATGTCTACAGTTGAAGGCTACAGTTTGAAGACAGTAGTTATTTAAGTTATTATACGTAAATGTTGATGTATTTATTTTTGTCTCTTGCTCAGGAGGTGAAACAGTAATCATTGTGCAGCCAATTCCCAGTCCAGGCCCAGAAAACCCCAGTGAGACTCTACCGGAGTCAAAATGACTCGTAAGGCACCCCGCCTCGTTTACGCGCCATCTGTTTTTCCTGGATGGTGATTTTGTCTGCACGCTCTTTCGCTCATTAATACCCACAGTCTGTTTCAACTAACCATTCCATCTCTCTTAACCACTACATTGTTTGCTCATTTTCTTGCTGCTCACTAATCATTCCACCTTTATCACCTCTAGATGTCCTTCTCCGCATGGCATTTCATTATTATTATTATTGTTCTTTTTATTATTATTTTGGACCAAGTGACCTGGCTTTGAATGCTCAAATTCAATATGACTTGTTCTAATCAAAATTGTGTGAATGCATTCCTAATTCCAAATGGTGTGAATGCCTTGTAAAAATGTATATGGCGGTCATGTCACTTGCTTGCAGTGATTTTATCATCTTAAGACTATGCTAAGAATTGGAGACTCGTGCCAGAATTAGTCTAGTGCCAGGTTGCTTGAAAACATGGCGTTTCCTCGTTTGCATGCAATGCAGAAGCATTGACCCACAATGCAACATGGGGTATGACACCTCCGTGTGTGTGTGCACAAATAGAAGGCCCTTTTGAACTCAGAGGTGAATGACCGGTCGTGCTCTTCGCCTGCTAGGACCCCAAGTGTGTGTGTGTGTGTGTGGGATTGTGAGTAGGTGTGCCAGTGTATGCAAAAGGTTTGAAGCTGGCCCTTTAATCATACCAGCCATAGTCTCCTCTTTATTCAAAACTAGATTAAAAGCTGTGTCTGCCTTCCTATTTATCTGTGTGGACGTGGTCCTGGATCGAATGTTTTGTGAGTTGGGTATGGTTAAAACAATACAATACTAAAAACCATACTGGTGCCTGAACGGTACCTGGCGCTGGTCGGCAACATTTAAGAATGCCTTCTCTTTTTTTTTTTATCGCTAAGACAAATTTGAACTTGAAATTGAACAATATGTTAACTGTTAACAGTTTAAAGTATACTTAAATACATAAATAAAAAACACTTTACATAACAAATTCAGATAACGCATCAAATCGAACCTAACTACAATTACTTAACACAAACTAAGCTCACTAAGCCACATAACTAAACACATTGTGTGGCTGCTAGTTATATTTCACAGGCAAATATTGCTGGAAAAAAAACAATTAACCTGGAATAGTATTTTTAAACATTTTCTCTCTTTTATTGTGAGTAAATGTATACTTGATATATATGTAACATGGAATTTACTAGATTTTAACCAGCCATGACCGCACCACTGCTTGAAATTTGCATAAAATCCTCTAAATCGACTAGATTCACTAGAGGGGGGCGGATTAGCTCTCGATTCACAGAGGGTATAACAAAACTATGGTTAATGGAAACAGGTTTGCATGCATCAAATTGCATTTGTTGAGCTCATTACATGTTTCTGTTAATGTTGCCCTGACAACCTCAAGTTTTGAATCCACTGCTGTGTACAACTCCTCCCTTGTTTAAGAGAGTCAATTTCTAATTTGCTTAACCCGGCGGTTGAAAATGTGCATGGACTCTCATTTCTTTTAGCCAAATTTTCATAAATGCGTTTAAAATATGCAAATAACTTGGACGGAAACCCAGCTATAGATTTTCCACCAGTCCGTGTGTGCATCTATTTGCATTGCGTCTTTATCTGAACTCCGCTTGAACTTGAGTGTTCTGGAATGTCGCGATGTGAAGAGAAGCTTGCGTCAGTGTCACTATAGCTTCACCTGAGTTCAGAACAGCCCAGCTGTGTGAGGGTCTCCCTTCAAAGAACAAGCCCCTTGCTGTTTGCTCTCTCGCAGGCAGGCAAACCATGTGTTGATGTCAACCTCATCTCACAGCTTGTGTCATGATTCTTCATTACCTGCTGTTTTCACAAGCAGCCACCATCTCTGCCCACCCCCACCCCCACCCCACCCTCCTCTCCTCCTGTTCTACTGTTGGTTCAATCCAAATGAAGGCACTAAGTTTTGATCTCTCTGATTTCTGTCCCTTCTGCTGTGCCCGGATGTCCGTTAACAGGACACAAGTGACTGTGAGGATGACCTGCATCAGGGAAGGGGAGGTAGGTTTCTCTCAAAAACCAAGAAAATAACCCTCAGAGCATGAGGGGGGGTTCTCTTCAGTTCATCTCCTAGTGTCAAAGCAACATATAGGAGGGATTGAGGGTAGTGCTTGAGTCATCATGCATGCATGCCCTTGGCACCGACCTGTCACTCCAGTGGCCTTGGATGTATGCTGCCCTTTGAGCCTTGCTTGCATGGATGTAGTGTAGTCGTATAGTCTTGCCACAGGCACAAGCAGAAATGCAAAAAGTCTTGTTTGCATGGCAAATAATGAGAAGCTTGGCTATACACCTTTCTAAAGTTCCAAAGGACAGCTTCCTTGTCCTTGCTTGTTTCTGGTAAACACCTTTCACCACCTAAAGAGCATGCAGTGTTGTTGAGACAGTTTTTGTCTTTACTCGACATCAGACAGATGTTGAGCATTTTCACACCCTAACACCTCTCTCTCTCTCTCTCTCTCTCTCTCTCTCTCTCTCTCTCTCTCTCTCTGTACTGCGTAGGCCGTGGCGCCCCTATTGTGATCCAGCCGCATTCCACTGTCAACACCTCGGAGACCACCCACTTTGCAGCGAGGCAGCCCAACTATGCCAACCAGCAGTGAGACACACCCACCCCCACCCCATCTGTGGCCTGGAACCAGGTCCTCCAACTCGGCCACAGCCCCACGCCAACCTACCCCACCCCACCCCACCAATGGACATGTGTGGCCCCTTTACGAGTCTTATGGTGTGGGGTGCCCCGTTGTCCATGCCAGTGTGGGCACCAGTGCCATCTTCCTCACACTAAGGCACTGGATACTGAGTTTGCAGTATGCCACAAGAGACAGGGACTCTTTATACTGCTGTGCTCACTTCCTTTCACCCACATGCATGGACATACGAACACACACACACATACACACACACACACTCACACACACTTGCGTACACACACTGACATGGAACATACACATAGTGTATGCAAACATGCAAAATAACCTCTCCCTGGTCTGACTATTCTTAAATGTTTTATTTTTCTTCCACCGTACCCCACTAAGTATAGCTGCTGTAGGAGGCTATGCTTGATGGGAGATGCTCTCTTTTTGCATTGTTTTCTTCCTCCCTTCTGTTCTCCTCTTGCTGCCCACGGTGGGTCTGACTGGTGAGGCCAACCTGATTAACTAGCATGGATGTGACAAGAAAAATGAGGGCTCGCCAAAAGTGCATGCATTACATATAGTGCATGCTTTTAACTGTACAGCTCTGGTTCATGCTCAAGCCCACACACACACACACAAACTCTCATGTCACCCATCTATCGCCCTGTGCAAAAGTGGGGGTACCAGCAAATTGAGCGCTCTCCCTAACAGAGAGAAATAGAGTGATGGGAGAGTAGTGAGAGTGACTGGTCATTATTTCAGATCAACACCCTTCTAGTGGACCAGTGTTCCCTGTGTCGTCTTCAGAAGGTGTTCGGTTTTACCAACCATTCAGGAGCCGCGGCCAAAGCCTCCCTATGTCTCGGACAAAGCTTTGATTCCCAACGCATTTCAACGGAAGTCTCCTTTTTAACACTACACATTAATTAATTATTTTTTTTTGTTACGACATTGCACAGATTTTATTTGGTTCTATGTGGTTTTGGAATTTAAATCTTTTATTGATTAGATTGCAAACTGACAACTTTTAGCCGTCTAGCAACTGTAGCCATTCGAATTTCAGATTAGTCTGTAGTTTTTCACAGGTGTAGTTGGCGACTGAAGAGGTCAGAGGTCAAAACCCCTAGAGATACCATGCCAAATTCCAAAGCACTGCTGGGTGTTGCTTTTCTCGGTACATTTTTAAGACAAACCTATTTATTATGCAAGGACTTCCTTGGTTTCTCTTGAACAAAATGCAGTTGTTTTGGTGATCTTAATGTGTCTGTGTTCACGCTTCCCTCTTTGTTTTTGGTTGAGGTCCTCTGTCGTGTCTGTAACCTTGAATCAGCTGTTAATTGTTCAACTGGTCTCTTCGTCCATGTCGGTGTTGTAGAAAAACATTATTTACCCCCACTAATTGACTGTTGAGTATATATTGATATCACGTCAAGCCAAAAAATATCATTATACTCAATTGCAATGTATCTGAATAAACAAGAGACAGACTAACTAACCCTACGTTACATCGGTACTATACACATGTATGCTAATATTGTTGTGCTAATCATCTAGAAGCCGTTCCGATGAGGGACTGGATGTATCGCCATGTCTTACTGTGCAATGCGAGAGACCCAGTTCATCAGAAGGGAGTGCATTTGATCCTTGCATCCAAGGGGCCATTTATCTGATTGGGGTTTTTTTTTTCGACCTAAAGGTAACGTCTTTTTTTTCTTTTCTTTTTTTTTTACCTCGTTGCAACTTGATTTGTGAGCGTCTTTTCAGCGGGGGCTCGCTCATAAGCTCTCTTGTCATCAATCACCATCCCTGTCTCCCGCTCTCATTCTCCCAATCTGATCCATTTGCTATTTGGCCCGTGGGATGTAAATCTCATCTTTTACACAAACAGGCCAATATCTTATCCCTGCCAATCTGCAGCCGCTGTAAACGCTCCCCTCTGTGCGTAAGCCACTAAGCCACCGGCAATGCCATTTCAACCCCTGTGGAAACGATATATTTTTTAAAGAATCGTGCTCATATTTTAAATACATGTTGATTTCTTAAACATCGAAATTAATCTGTTTTGTTTTTTTGTTAGTTTTTTCCCTCAAATGCAATGCACCCATACTAACTGCGTATGTGTATATGGGGGTAGTGCAGACATGACCCCAGCCAAATGCAGGCATGCGACTAGACTGCCCTGCTCGAACGCCCCAATGGCGGCCCGGCTCAAGTCATGAGGACTGAGGCCTCTATAGGCTTCAACGCCAGGGAGAAAGAGTGCAAGTACTCACTGTAGGGTCCTCGCCCACTAAAATCTTTTTTGTCTTATTTGTCATCGCTTTCTTTATGTTACTGTTCATAACATTACAAGTCCTGAGTGGACAGAAGACCTGTAAATGTGTATTTATAAAATTGAAAAATCTAAATGAATAAAAATGTGGGGGGATTTGTAAATGTTGCCTTTGTTTGTGTGCTCATTTGAAATGTGGTATGGAAACAGCAGGCAAGTCTGAGACGGTGTCAGTTACAACAGAAGAAGTGGCCTTCAGGGAGTGTTTGCCCCCCCCCCATCTCTGCTTGGAGCTTGAAGCAGGGAGAAGACTGCTTATTTATAACCAGGCCCCTGCAGGCCAGAGGCTGCTTTGGTTGGCTGTCATTGCTTATCACTGCTGTGTGAAGTTGAGCTCCGAGAAGCCCTGTAAATCTAGCAGAGAAACACCCTCATTAGCTCCTTGTTAACAAAGGGCGGAAGGAAGTGAGAGCGGGACAGAGGACTGGCAGAGGACTGTCTGTCTCTGTCTCGCCTGCCTGCCGCAAGGCAGTATATTAAGAAAACATCAATTTGACAACACATGCGCAGCATTTAGAAAACACACTGCAAATTCAGACATTACACACATTACAAAAACACGCCGCAATTACACCAAATGACGATGGAACGATTTACATCATAGCCCATTAACAGCTTGTTTTACAATTCAGATGTGTTCATCGAAATCTTAACTGCATGTTTCTGTAATGTGTTGTGATGTCAGAATTCGCAGCCTGTTTTTAGCGTGTTTGATTGCACAAATTGATGTTTTCTTAATTTGCTTGTGTTTTGTCTATTTACAAAATTGCACAAATTGATGTTTTCTTAAGTTTCTGCATGTTGAGATGTCAGGGCCACTGTAATATATTCTATTTTTATTTAAAGAAAGCGTAGATAGTCATTAAATAGATATTGTAAACATAACATACGTGATATGTACTTGCAGTGAACTCAGACAGATCAACAGGTGCAAGCAAGAGATAATCAGTATAGGTAAAGCATCAATGAACGTTTTCTCAGAACCTCTCTGAATTGGTCTATACTACTTGCACAGTGTGCTATACTTAGAACAGCTAAGCTCATTAAGTTCTTATGCTCAGCTCCCTCTGGATATTCATTATAGCCACCTTGTCACGGAGTGTCTCCGAGAAAGTGATGCCCATGTTACTACAAAGAACTGATCATTAATCCTTATGTCTAAAACAGCTGAATGTAATTGTTGGTCAAGTCTCAGGAGGCGTTATAATCTGGCACAAAGAGGGTCTAGTCGGTCACATACACCCCGTCAAAAAGGGGAAATCTCACATCTGGCTCAAAATAATGAACAATGGTGTTGAATCTGATCGGGCTTTATATTTATGTGCCATATACGTGCCACCCCTACATTCTCCTTATTATAATGAAGTGGCATTTGATTATTATTATATATTACACTTCCAAGCACAAGGATCAGTCCTTTGTGGAGATTTCACCGCCAGAACTGGGAGAGAACCTGATTGCATGTGTTCAGAAGGAGACAATCACGTCTTTGGGGGAAATGTGTTGAACACAGAGCTTCCTTATGTGAGAAGTTTTGATAATACATACAACAAAAGTGGAAGTGCAAATGTCCAAAAATCTAGGCTTGTATATTGCATTGTATCATTTTGTGTTTGAAAATGTGCTTTTATCAAAGAATCCTCCATTTACAGCCTTTATAAAGTATCAATCATAACAGCTTGCCTGCTGCTTCGCTAAACAGGTCCTGCATAATTTGGAGCGATGCTTTGGGTCTCTGTCTTGTAGGATAGAATTAGCTCCCGTCAAGTGCCGTCCACAGGGTAAGGCATGGAGATGGAGTTATGGTAAAAAGCAGCACCAAAGCCCCCCCCCAGACCATCACATTTTCTCTGTTGTGCTTGAGAGATGGTTTCAAACAATCCTCCGGCATATTTTCATTTGTTCTGCTCCTCACAAGGTTTCTTCTCTGTGATCCAAACACCTCCACCTAGATGTGTCTGTCTATGAGATCCTTTCAGTAATCTTCCATGTCGTCTCTGTTTCCTTTAGCCCATTTCAGTGCTTTCCTTTCATTGGCCAGTCTCAGATGGGGCTTCTCTTTGAAACTCTGCCCAGAAGGCCAGCATTCCAGGGCCTTTGCACTGCTGACGATGAGACTGGTGTTTTATGGGAACCATTTGATAAAGCTGCCAGCTGAGGACCTGTAAGGCATCTGTTTCCCAAACTCAAACTGATGTTCTTATCCACCTGCAACCATGCCTGCCAATCAAAGCTGGGGAGGTTCCTTGGTTCCTACTCCTTGACAAAAGAGCCTCTAAAATTGATTACATCTTGCAAAATGTGATAATAATTCAAATACAAATCCCACACCAAAGAAAGCAGCTCCTTATATCACATAAGGGGGCGGGGACGGGGGGACACTGACGAAATACAGAGTAAGTGGTCATAGCCTACAGATAGAGGTTGGCAGGCATAGAAGAACACGGGTGACCAGTGATATGCCAACTTGTGGATACTGTGTACAAGAGAAAGAGCTGCATACCCAACTGTATATGATATGCCCCAATTTGCTAAATTTGAAAAAAGTGAAGGAATTTGAAAATGTATCTCTCAAATAAAAAATAAAACCATACTATTGGGAAAGGACATCAAATACACAGGCATAGCTGCAGAATATATGATGGCCTGCCATAGCAAACAAACAACCCTGTTACTCATAACAGAAGTACTTGTGTATATACAGTGGGGAAAATAAGTATTTGAACCCCTGCCGATTTCGCAAGTTTGACCACTTGCAAAGAAATGTGTGATCTATAATTGTAATAGTAGGTGTATTTTAACAGTGAGAAACAGAATATCAACAGAAAAATCCAGAAAACTGCATTTTATAACATTTATGACTTAATTTGCATTTAATGCAGAAAATAAGTATTTGAACCCCTAGCAAAACGACTTAGTACTTGGTGGAATAACCCTTGTTGGCAAGCACAGACGTCAGACTTTTCTTGTAGTTGGTCACCAGGTTTACACACATCTCAGGAGGGATTTTGGTCAACTCCTCTTTGCAGATCCTCTCCAAATCCTTAAGGTTGCGTTTTCAATGGGAGGGAATGAGGTTCAAGCCCAATATTCCACGTTACATGGCCCCATCCATAGTCCCCTCGATGCAGTGGAGTCGTCCTGTACCCTTGGCAGAGAAACAGCCCCAAAGCATAATGTTTCCACCTCCATGCTTGACGGTGGGGATGGTGTCATATTCAGCATTCTTCCCCTTCCAAACGCGGCAAGTAGAGTTGATGCCAAAGAGCTTGATTTTGGTCTCATCTGACCACATCCTGTCACCCAATCCTCCTTAGAATCATTTAAGTGATCATTGGCAAACTTCAGATGGCCCTGTACATGTGCTTCCTTGAGCAGGGGGACCTTGCGAGTGCTGCAGTACTTCAAACCATTACGGCCTAGTGTGTTGCCAATGGTTTTCTTGGTGACTGTGATCCCAGCTGCCTTGAGATCATTCACAAGCTCCCCCTGTGTAGTTCTGGGGTTATTCTGCACCTTTCGGATGATCACCGATACCGCACGAGGGGATATCTTGCATGGGGCCCCAGACCTAGAGCGATTGACAGTTGAGCGATTGACAGTTTGGTGTTGCTTCCATTAACGAATAATCGCACCAATAGTTGTCTGCTTCTCACCAAGCTGCTTGCCAATGGTTTTGTAACCCATTCCATCCTTGTGCAGGTCTACAATCTTATCTCTGACGTCCTTGGTCAACCATGGTGGTGAGGTTGAAGGTGTGAAGTATGATTCTTTGGACAGGTTTCTTTTATACACGTCACCAGTTGAGATCAGGTGTACCTTGTTAGGCCTAATGAGGACTAATCTGTGTGCTTCTTGGGCACATAACTGGTCATTGGGAGCCAGAATTCTTGCTGTTTGCTTGGGGGTTCAAATACTTATTTTCTGCATCAAATACAAATAAAGTCATAAATGTTATAAAATTCAGTTTTCTGGATTTGTTTGTTGATATTCTAGTTCTCACTGTTAAAATACACCTACCATTACAATTATAGATTGTACAATTACAATTATAGATCACACATTTCTTTGCAAGTGGCCAAACTTGCGAAATCGGCAGGGATCCTGTACGTCAACATTTGCAGTCAATACCGCTACATTTTTAGTCGCTAAATATTGTGGCTAAACTACTTTTTCCCCGGTAAATAAAGTGTTCCATTCTAGCCGTTTACATCATCATTTGCATTTCAATTGAAATTGTTTCAAGTAGAAATTCGATTTATAAAAAAGGTTTAGCTGCTAGCATCTCATTAGCGATTAGCAATTCTTCCGTTGTGCTGCTTTAACTATTTGACTTGAGACACGTTTGTTCTTGGTTCACCAGCTCATAAAAGTTTACACACATAGCAATAATACAAGGAAAACATGTATCTGTAATCTATGGTCAAGTTTATTTGTAATCAATGGGAGGTGGGCTATGGGACTACATCTCATGATATCCATGCTGCATCTGGACTCCTTTTCTAGCTAGCGTTAGCTATTTAACGTTCTCTTTCTCACGCCGTGTTTCTTTGCAAAGGATGTAGCTAGCTATTGTAAACCAAATTGACAGAATTAATGGATTTGTGTTTTATATTTCTCTCAACCCGACATGATCAAATGCGTCAAATGAAAGTCCGAAGTTCTCTTGTCCGAGAAAGCACGCTGTATCCATCATCGATTGACAACGCGAACAGGTGACTGTATTTGTAGTCCCCAGAAACAAAATTGTCTAGCTGGCAAGTGGCTAACGTTAGCAATTCTAGATCTTGCAGCATGGTTAAAACAACCCGATTTAATGCAAATTCAGTTGAATTTCAACCCTGCACTGTGCATTCCTCCATCACATAAGCAGTGCATGCTTCCATCACATGCACATATAATTCCCAGAATTGTTATATATTGTCATATATGACAAGGTAAATACAGTTTGTAAAAATTCCCATATATTCCCGTTAATTCCCGTATATTCCCATGGAAAGTTTCCAAGTTTGAATATTCCCGGAATTTTGCAACCCTAGATATAATACAGGTGATCTGTGTTTCCCAGTATTCCTGGACATTGTGTGCATCCTGTCTCTATCAGGCTTTTAAAAGTTTATTTGTTGACATTTTCGGCCCTGAACAATGTGAACACGAAACATGCATTCAAATCAGCTGGTGGACATTATGAATTGCATCATTACTGTGGGTTGTAAAGCATTTAATGTAAATTCATTTAAATTCAAACGTAACGCGTGTTAAATATTCCATCTTAAATTGTGAAATGAGACTTTGAAAGGTAAGAGTTCAGAATTACGTAAAAGTAAAACCAGGCTGAAAGAAGAACCGGTGTTGTCTCCGGCCGTCCAGCGGTGTGCTGTCAGCGCGTCGGCGCAGTGTGGCCTGACTTGTTATGATTTTGTTTTTAGAGGCTGTTGTCTCCGGCGCTAGCTCCAGCACTCCCTCATGGCTCCCCCGTGACTCAGGGCCCCTCGGATCCAAAAGCACCAAATGTTCCCCTCCTGCTCCTGCCAGCCAACAAACCAAGCGGACAGCCGGCCTTTCTCTCCCCCTATCAGGTTACAGGAGATAAAAATGGAGAGAGGAATCTCTGGCCCATGCCATTCCTCCTCCCATACCTCTCCTAACCCAGTGATGGTGGAAGCCCAGTTTTGTGTGTGTGTGTTTGGGGAGGGGAGGGGGGGTTGCAGTTTTGACAGTAACTTAACCTAGAGCAAACAGCAAACTAAAATTATCCCACTAGGGAGGGGTCTGACTTATCAGCGGGCGCACAAGTCGGAGAAGCACTGCGACACAAAAACAAGCCGCAGATAACCGGAGGAAAGGTACAGCACGACTGTTAGCGTCCCCCAGTCCTCTTTGACGTGCTTTTTGATTCTCTTCTCGTGGATTAAAAGGGGCTTTTCAGTGACACCCGGAGGCGATGAACTTTGCGTTGGGCTTCAAGCCGCCCGTGGGGGAGACGAGCACCATGGACAACCTGGAGAAGCAGCTCATCTGCCCCATTTGCCTTGAGATGTTCACCAAGCCCGTGGTCATCCTGCCCTGCCAGCACAACCTGTGCAGGAAGTGCGCCAGTGACGTCTTCCAGGTAGGCGGCGGCTCGTCGCGGGCGAGGTGCCCGCCGTGTGGCACAAACCTTTACATGTGTGATGCTGGGTAGGGAGAATGTTGAAAGGTCAGGGGTGAAAGGTCAGGGAAGTGATGTGATTTCTTTTAACTACTGTTTTGGTGTTGGGTCAAGGAAAGATGAAAGGGAAGATAGGGAAAACGGGAAAGGGTGTAAGGTCAGGGTAAGGTCAGGGAAGGGATGGTGTTGTGTGATTCTTATAACTACGGTATGTGTTTTGGTGTTGTTTTGCATCTGTCTCAGTGAGGGTCTTTATTAATAGATTTGGAAGTCATATTGTTTTTTTCTTTTCCATTTTCAAATGGAACGTGGTGGAAGAGTGATACAGATGTGGAATCAAAGGCCCCGTTTCTCTCATTTCTCATACTTCTGCTCTGTTATGCTGATCTCCTTGTCCTTGTTTACATTTGTAGCAATATACAGATACGCAGAATTAAACCAAAATACATGATTTGTATATTATGAGAAAAATTTCAGATGATAAATGCATTCACTGGAATTAGCCATCAAAGACAACTGTAGGTACACAGCATCATATTTCAGTGTGTAGGTATCAAGTCTCAATCTCATACCTACTCCATTGTTTGTAGGGTGTAATATTTTTTTTTAGGCACATACAAATGTATTATATAATAATGTTAATATTTAATAATATTAATGTAGCTTAAGTTAAATCTAATATGTAAGGGACAGTTACCACCATTCTTTTTTAGTTTTTTTTTGTTTTTACAAATTCATTCAGCCTAAGTTAAATCTGATAAGTGAGGGACAGGTACCATCCTTGCACTCTGTCTCAGTAATTCCAACCCAACCACCACCCCTCCCTGAACCTCCTCCTCCAGGCCTCCAACCCGCTGTGGCAGAGCCGTAGTTCCTCAGCCATCTCTACCGGGGGGCGCTTCCGCTGCCCGTCCTGCCGGCACGAGGTGGTGCTGGACCGCCACGGTGTCTACGGCTTGCAGAGGAACCTGCTGGTGGAGAACATCATCGACATCTACAAGCAGGAGTCCAGCAGGTCAGGGCAGCAGACTCTGGCTAGATGGCAGTCTGGTCATGTTTCTTTAAAAACCTCACCAGGTGCAGACAGTACAGAAGACACTACATAGTTAGCTTTTATTTGCTTCAGTGCTGTCTGATACACTAGGATGTTTTCTGTATGGTTCTGCACATGGTTTCTGTAGTCTTTTGTATGCTAGATGTTTAGCAGTAGTTACAAGTATACATTAAAAGCTCCCATCTCACTGCGGTTATTTTATAGTACTAGCTATGCTTTACGCTCTTTAAGTTCTCTTCAAACCAACAGATAGTGGAGTGGTGTTGACACTGGCAGTGGAGTTAAAAGCCACTGCTGGTAACATTTTAACACTTGGCAAATACTCATTGTGCACATACCTGTCTTAACTATGCTATATTAGTATTATGGTAATGTGGTTGATAGATTATTTATGAATGCTGAAACAGTTATATGTAATGATGATTCTGATGTGGTTCAGACTCTGTCCTGGCTAGCTAATGATTGACAGATGTGGTATTCTTGAAGAGCAGAAGGGCACTAATGGAGTCACTGGTGCCCTTTAGCCCACTAGTTTAGTCCACTAGTTTATGAGTGCAGTCTTTATTCCACTAGTTTATGAGTGCAGTCTTTATTCCACTAGTTTATGAGTGCAGTCTTTATTCCACTAGTTTATGAGTGCAGTCTTTATTCCACTAGTTTAGTCCACTAGTTTATGAGTGCAGTCTTTATTCCACTAGTTTATGAGTGCAGTCTTTATTCCACTAGTTTATGAGTGCAGTCTTTATTCCACTAGTTTAGTCCACTAGTTTATGACAGCAATGTTTTGCAAAAACACATAATAAAACTTGACATGCCCTCAGGTTCAACCCGTGCAAACGCACTAAATATAACCAGGACACTTCATCCTAGCGGAAGTGAAACAAAGCCCGTCACAGGTTCTCCAGTGCCACTAAAGCATGCCTCTGTGAGGGACCTGTATTTATACCACACGAGTCAGTGTTGTTTTTTTAAACTCTGTGCTTCCACTTTTGTCACTGGAGCATGAATCATCACGATGTGAAACAAGCATGTGTCCGATGGTTTACATAAATGTTATTGTCTACGAGTCCAGATTTTGGAGAACGCAGAAAAAAAGGAAAGAGGGAGAGAAGAATGACAGGGGGATTGTGTGACGCAGTGTAGTAACATCAAACATGACATCAGCAGGTGAAGGCTGGAGTGTTATTTGCCTATTCATTCTATGTTGATTTATATTACAAAAACGCCTTAAATCACGCACACAGTGTGGCCTAGTCTCATTATTGGCTTCTATTGAGATGCATACTGATGTTTTGTTATATGAGGGGTACTACACTGGTATGTGCAAGCACGCAAGGGGTCAGATAGCATGGAAACTATGCTATGTGATGTTTGCTAATTTGCTTGGTTTCACTGCTCCATTGATGCTCTTTGAGCCTTTGAATCACACCCCTTACCCCTCTGAGCTTCACACCACTGTTGGCCATTCCTCTGTAATAATGCAAATGTGTGCACTTCAGGATGCACCTATGAGATTTAAGTGCCTGGAATAGTACAAGGCCTTTGACCATGGAAGGGTTTTAGAGGCAGGAAGATGTAAGCACACCTCACTATCAGTATCTTCCATACCAAATAAAGGGAGTAGTTCACATATTCACCTTCTAAAGTGGCTGACTAAATAGCAGTCAGTTTATGTTTATTCACAAACATATATCTGCAGGGAAAACGCAGGTAGTGTTATTCAATCTATTGTTAGTGACATTTTACCTGTGCATTTATTCAGCAATGACAACTAGCAAGTGTGATGATGCTCAAGGTTTTGTCACTACTCCGGACATCCACCAGATGGCGCTCTTTCCCAACTCGTGTGTCAGACGCCTGAAGGCTCGCGCCTCCTGATACAGTGCTCACATCATGCTGACACGAACCTCACATTTCAGCACAGATCGCTTGACAGGGCCAGAGATTAAAAAGCCTGGTGATAAATTGAAAAGGTCCTCCGTTTTGAGCAGGTCTTCTTTCATGCATGAGGAGGGAGCTGACAGTTGGTTCGCCCCTGTTCGCCGACAGATCGCAATCACATCACTCAATGCGTCTATCCAGGAAAAGGTGCCCGCAGACGCGGTGTTGGTGCTTTATATATAGACGGCATCGAGAGGTAGGCCGAGTTCGAGTTGTATCTTTATTCTCATGGCTGCAGGAAGGCCAGGTTGATCATTAAGCCTGACAAAAACTCCACATCTTTAAATATTTACAAAGCCCACAGTCCAGCACAACAAACTTTTCCAGCAAGGTCATTATTACAAGGCAGATGTCTGTGTGTTTTTTTTTTCTTTTATGCTTATCTCCTTGTGTGACTGATTTCAATCACATACAAAACCTACAGAGGAGTGGAATGTCAATGCGAGCGAATCACAGCCATAATCACCTCTGTCTCCTTACTGCCCTCTCTGAGATCACTTACCCAAGGAGTTCACAGAGGAACCTGCTCAGGCTGCTAAAAGATTCCATGCTGGAGAAGATGTTCTAGGTGTATAGAGCTCTCTGTCAGGCTTAATCACTTCAACATGAATAAAAAAGAACAAAAATGTACCACCATCGGCCACCATTCCTGCCACTCAGGTTGGCTGTGATAAATATGTATAGTGAGTGAGTGTGTGTAATCCCTCAAGTGTATATTGCGATACATCCAGTCATATTCCATTGCAGGGGCAAAGCTAGGAATTGTAATCCCCCCCCCCTGAAAAAAATCTCTTCTCTTCCTAGCCCTACTCTCAGAAGTGGGTGTTGCCTGGGGCTGAATATTGACTTTTGACCTTGACCCTCTGACCTTGACCCCACTGACCTCTCCGCAGGCCCCTGCACCCTCAGCCAGAGCAGCAGCAGCAGCTGATGTGTGAGGAGCACAAGGAGGAGCGGATCAACATCTACTGCCTGAGCTGCGAGGCGCCCACCTGCTCCATGTGCAAGGTGTTTGGCGCGCACAAGGACTGTGAGGTGGCGCCGCTGCATAATGTCTACAAGCGGCAGAAGGTAAAGGGTTAACAGTGATGGTTGTGAGGCTGGTGTCATCTTAGAGCCAATGGGGGGGGGGGTCGGCATTAGAGGACAATAATTTATGCCACAATCAAATCGAGCTAGAGGCGTTTTTTATGTGTGTGTGTGTGTGTGTGTTTGTTTTCAGTGGCTTTGTTAATAGAGCTCTTCACAGCTTGCGCACCCTTTAGTTAAAACATATTCACATCACCACGATTATTACAACAGCTGGTTGTCCGCGACCACTGCGAGATCAGAGAAGAGATCGCTGGACAGCGATGACAGTTTCTCATTCACTGCGGACAGATGCGCCGCGTGCCACCCAGCAGGGGCTCTCGCCCGCATGCCAGCGTGTGTCTGCATCACACCCCTCCGCCCGCCCCAAACATCAGCACTCATCCTGCGCCACACGGCACCGATTGACGCGGTGCAGCCGCTCGTTCCATACCCCGTGGCGGACTGTCGCTCTTTGTTCTTTTTTTTTTTTTTTTCTGCCGTTTAATCGCGCCTGTCAAACTCAGACGTGGCCAAGGTGTTTTTGCACATCGCGTCACATCTGGATTTGCACTTGCCAAAATCCGACACATCAGTCTCTACCTTTCTCCGGGAAGGTGATGACTGAATTAGGGCAGCAGCAGCAAGTTATCTGAGGTGAATAAATGGAAATGCCACACTTGTGACCGACACCACTGGGCCAATTTGCTGGGCGTGCTCCCTCTCTCTCCTGGGACTGGCAGTAGTTCCTGATATCCATGCGAGGAAATGAGACACCAGTGTGTCTTGCCCGGCTGGCCCAGAAGCCTGTGAGTTTTCCCTGGCAGAGTGACTCATTTTTCCCTCTGTGTGTTTGACTCGTGGAGAGGGTGGGAGTGGGGGTGGGTGGGGGGGGGGGGGGGGGTTGGGCGGTTGAGTATTAGTGGGGTGGCTACCCAGGTGGATAATGACTCAAATGATTTCATTTGCGTCACCATTTCTGCGAAACAATACCTCAGTGGACACCATATGTTTCTGTTCTCCGCTGCGGTTCTGCTGAGCCGAGGCCACCTTGGTTGCGTGGGGGAAACGGCTGTATGCGGCCGCGGCGATGCATAATCGGAGATGCCGATGACTGCGCGAGTGGCTGGAGTGGACTGTGGAAAAAACACGCGAGGGAGGGAGAATAGCGGGGTGTTACAGCGTGAGGAGCCCATGACACTGAGCAGGTGGCCAAGCTGACATTTTCATCTCCGCTGCCCTTTTTCCCACGTTGGTTTCCCGACGCTATGAATCACACCACAATTACAATGCAGATGAGTGCAAAAGTTTTCACCAGTCATTGCGGCAAATGCCGGCCATGCCATTTCCCCGAGCCGCCATAGTTCACAATCTGGCCCCGTGTTGGTTGATTGACCAAGGCAGCTGGTGGCCATGACACATCAGGTCTGACAGCACTGTTGTTTGTGCCTTAACACAGTCATGCCATTAAAGCTTTTTTGGAATTTGTGTAGGGCAAGACAATCGTGTAATGGCCTGTGACTATGGTTATTTTTAGGCCCTGTGACTTTGTGATAGGTTTGTTTTGGTGTTTTTTTTTCTCTCCTCATGCTAGGTATCAGATCTTTTTTATTTGCTTTTTGTTGTTTTTGTCTCCTCTTGGTTTAGACAGAGCTCAGCGATGGCATAGCGATCCTGGTGGCGGGAAATGACAGGATGCAGGCGATCATCTCACAGATGGAGGACATCTGCAGAACCATCGAGGTGAGAGTAGCATCTGACAGTAGAACAATCGAGATGAAAGCAGAACAGTCATACTGACAGTAGGACCATCGAGGTGAGAGTAGAATCATCCTGCCGACAGTAGAACAGTAATGCTGACAGTAGAACCATTAAGATGAGGGCAGCACCGCCACTAAGGTGAGAGTAGAACCATCACACTAACAGTAGATCCACCAAGATGAAAGCAGAACCACACTGACAGTAGAACCATTGAGGTGAGAATATAACCATCACACTGACAGTAGAACCATCGAGGCACACAGGAGAGCTTTTGTCAGTGTCTTTGGGTAGACCTGACCTTAATACCACATCACAATCACAATCAGAACAGAATTACATCAGAATAGAACATATATACAGTAGTCTACAGTGCATCACAATCAGAACAGAATACCCTGAGAATAGAACATATATACAGGATTATGTGGTGCATCACAATCAGAATTAGAACAGAATTACATCAGAATAGAACATCTATCCAGTAGTCTACGGTGCATCACAATCACAGTCAGAACTGAATGACATCAGAATAGAACATGTATACAGTAGTCTATGGGGTGCCATTATCAGAACTGAATGACATCAGAATAGAACATGTATACAGAAGTCTATGGGGCATCATTATCAGACATGGCTAATGATTTTGACTAACCTAACTCTTCTGACACATGGCTGATGGTTTGGGCTCTGAATGTCGGCAGGAGAATGGGCGGCGGCAGAAGCAGGCACTGTGCGACAAGTTTGACGCGCTCTACACCATCCTGGAGGAGCGCAAGAAGGAGCTGGTGGAGAGCGTGAGCCGGGAACAGGACCGCAAGCTGCGCCACGTGCGCGGCCTCATCCGTTGCCACGGCGACCACCTGGAGGCCGCTGTCAAGCTGGTTGAGGCGGCCATCCAGTCCATGGAGGAGCCGCAGATGGCTGTGTTCCTACAGGTAAGTGTGAGGATGCTCTTAACATGCTTAACTCGCTGGTGTCACCTGGGCGTGCGCAACAGAGATATCAACAAACAGATTAATTCATGAATGCACAGTTTGCAGTCCATTCTAGTTTTCTTTTCTCCAGATGATTCCTGAATTAGGTTATTTTGTTGTGACTCTTTTGCCAGTGAAACATTGAGTGATTCCCACTAGCACCCAAACTGTTGTTAGACTCCCCCAATGTTTCCTTGGGTCTGGCTCTTGGAAATCCATTGCAAGCTATTGATCAATGGACAGACCAGGGCTGTATGTCACTGTGTGATGTCACTGGACACAGTTGTTCAGTACAGAGGGGATGGATGGGCTTAAGGAACTGTCAGATATCAGAGGACCAATTCCAACACGTGCTTGTAGTGACTGACAACATCTGCGTGTCAGTTCATTACCAGCATCTGTTGTTTCAGAGCCCTGAGAAAGGAGGTGTTGATTAACGGTCAGCCCTTGTAGCCAAGGTCATAGCCAGAGCCCTGCTCTCATCCCCTCCAACCAGAATCAGCCCCGACCATCAGCACCGTCCTCTGCATCCAGGCCAGCCAGTGACTCAAGCCGCACTTTTTTTTAACCCCTGTGTTAAAAAAATAAAGTTAAAAGCCAAATGGAGGGAAATGGTTGTAAAAAAAGCAGAAGATTGAGTGATGAGAGGTTGATGTTGTCATCACCAGCCATGCAGCCACTTTCCCCCCTTTCCAGGCGAAGTGGGTTTTTTTGGGGGGTTTTTTTCCGCTGGTGTTTATATTTAGCTTGTCATTTATGGCCTGGCCTGATGCGCCGTGTAGCAGGTGTGCGCTCTCGCTTGAGCGCGCGTCTTACTTTAAAAGAAAAGATTGAAAAGGGTGAGGAGTGTAAACTGAGCCTAGGAGCAGGGAGTGCAGCACTTTGTCTTTTTAAAAGGTGACGCCGTGGCGGGTGGAAAATGTAGTTGCTTGTGTGATTTGCCCCCCCCGTCCCCGTCCCCGTCCCCGTCCCCGTCCCCTTCTCTTCTTCCTCTTCCCCTTCTTCTCCATCTTCTTCTTCTTCCACTTGTTTAGTTCTTATTCCCTTTCTTCTTTTTTGTCATGTGAGTTGACTTGTCCTTTCCTCTTTTCAGTGTCTTCTTTATTTCCCCTCTCTGTGTGTTCCTTATGAGATTTCTCTTCTTTTTGTTCTCTCTTTTTCTCCTTGTCTCCCTTGTTTTGTTTCCACAGAGTGCCAAGGACGTGTTTAAGAAGTAAGAGTGTGTGTGTGTGTGTTTGTGTGTGTGTGTGTGTGAGGCTGTTCCAGCGCTGTTTCGCGCTGGGTTTGTAGTGCTCTGCTCTGCTGTGCTGCCAAACAGAGAGGTGTCACTCCTGACTCAGATGTAGCGAGCGTGCTAACGCCGCTACCGCCACTAACTCCACTGGGGTGGCATTATGAGCTATAGTTGTGGTGTTGTTGCTAACATTGCCTCCTGGCACCCAGCTCGGGTCGTGTGATAAGGTGACTAATGACTCATGACCAAAAAAACAACAACTTGCTTGTGAGAACAAAATGACCAAAAAGAAGTTGTTTGGGAAAAGAAATAAAAATAACACGCTTGCATGAAGACCACTGCTTCGTTTGTGTGTGTTTGTGTGTGTATGTGTGTGTGTGTGTGAGTGTCTGAGTGTTTGTGTGTGTGTATGTGTGTGTGAGTTTGTGTGTGTGTGTGTGCTTGAGTTTGTGTGTGTGTGCGTGTGAGTTTGGGTGTGTGTGTGCGTATATGTGTGCGTGTATGTGTGTGTGTGTGGCTTTTGGCTGCCTCACCAGCCTAACCAGAGCTTCACCTGTAGAGATGCGGGGGCAGCGTCTCACCTTGGCCTCACAACTCACCTCGGAGAGACAGCAGGGGGACGGGGGTGACTATCCTATCCACCCGCTTTCACAGTGGGGGTGGGGGTGGATAGGAGATCTGCGGTTGTCCCCATCACTTCTGACGTAGCGGGAAACCTTAACACCATGTGCCATGTCCTTGGCAGGATCACCGACACGGCGAAGGCATCCGACCTGGAGCGGGCTGAGCCCGGCTATGAGAGCATGGCCCAGTTTGCCGTTGACACGGACAACGTTGCCGACATGATGAGGAGCATTGACTTTCAGACAGGTACTAAAGATAACCGAACAATACACAAGCACAATACCGTCTCCGCTGCCCGCTCAAAGCAATACGCTTGAGAAGAAGAATCTATTGGCTATAAGCTATTATTATTATCATGCACACTTTGAATATGGTGGTTGAGATGTACTTTTTTTTCAACCATGATTTTGACAGTATTGATGCTTTGTAATAAGTTGGCATTACTTAAGTAGGCCGCCCATTTCATGATGTAGATAAATCCCAAAAGGTTAACTCTACATCAGCATTGGCCTTGTAAGGTCCAGGATGATTTTTCAGCCATTTTCAACCCTTAAAAAAAACTATTTTAGAGTGTACAGGTCAAAAGAACACATTGCTAGGGGCTAGGGGAGGTGGGCTGCCCATTTCGTGATGTAGATAAGTCCCAAACGGTTAACTCTAAATCAGCATTGGCCTTGCAAGGTTCAGGACGATTTTAAACAGTCGATGGTGTGTTGAGCCATTTTCAACCCATACAAAAAAAAAAAAAAACATTTTAGAGTGTACAGGTACACATTTAAGGGCGCAGTTACACTTTAAGTGACAGAAAGCACACATCTGTTCTGCCTCATATGTGTCCAGTGATTGTTTCTGCCTGCATGGGAATAGGGTAGATAGTAATGGGGTGAGGAATCTGGAGAACACTCTTACCATCATGCACACATGCTTTTTCTTCAGCCATGATTTTGACAGTATTTCTTTGTAATACGTTGGCATTACTTCTTTTTGCCTGGTGCCCTAGTGTCTTTTAACGCAGCAATTGTTTTTTTCTTCTCACAGGCTCTCAAAATGAGGATGATGATGATCTGGAGGAAGATGGCGATGGCCTTCCTGGTGTGGATGCAGAACCTGGCAGACATTAGACCCCACTGGCCCCATCAGGTCTGAACACTGAACAGACCCGAGGCAGGTTAAGATTGATGCTCTTGACTGACAGTCTGCTGAAAGACTTGTTGAATGGACTGAAAATGGATGTTGTGTCTTTTATTTTAAATGGCCTTTTAGTTTGTTGAAAGTGGCAAAAACAAATGACAGAATGAAATGAACTGAGAAGCGCTCTAATGCTTCTATTTTTATGCTTTGCTTTTTCATGTTAAAATAATGACAAAGTGGCCTGACTACTCCTGTGTGTTTCTGTAGGATTATATATATGGACCCATATACAAGAGAGTAGTCATGCCCCCCCTGCCCCCCTCCTCTCAAGTGATCAATCCTCTCCCCCTGTCACACTTGTAGTACGTGAATCATCTTCATCAAAGGCACATAGAACATATACATGACAAGGAGCTGCTTGCAGACACAGAGGAGGTGTTCTCTGCAGTCTCTAAATACTGTTCAGATAGCATGGAGCCACTGCTGTACAGTCTATGCAGCAGCTTGGGTCCAAAGAATATGGGTTAAGTTGTAATTGCATTGTTTGATGCATAAGTCCCGTCTTAAACAGCACTGTTGTGAGACTGTGAGAGATGCTCATGTGGACATGGGTCTGACGTGAGTTTCATGTTTCTTTTTTGTGTAACGTTATAAAGTAGGGGCAGTAGTTCACGATGCAGTGTCCTGACCTTACTTCACTCAGGGCTGTGTGACAGAGGACATGAGAGGGCAGAGAGAGAGAGAGAGTGGGGAAGTCCGGATGTGTGTGTGTTTGAGAGTGAGTGACTGTGTCTGTTGATGTGCTTGGGTGTGTGTGTGTGTGTGTGTGAAAGAGAGAGAGAGAGAGAGAGAGAGAGAGAGAGAGTGTTTGTGTGTGTGTGTGATGGTGAGGGTGAGAGTGTGAGTGTGTGTGGGCACTCCTGCACCATTTCACCAAAGGTCAGCAACCACTCTGAATCAACAGGGTAGCCGTGGTGATCCTGGCACTCCCCCTCCCAACACACACACACTTCCACACTCTCACACACACAGACACAAACACACACACACACACACACACACACACACACACACACACACTCACACTCACACTCACACACACACACTCTCAGTCTTTCTCACACACACACACACCTCCCCGCCTCCCATCTCTGTTCTTGTGATATGCATGAGGCTCAGGTCCAGGCAGGACAGTTCTGGGGGGAGGCAGACTCTGCTGTGGCCAACTGTGAGCAACCCAAACCCAAACCCAAAGCCCTCGTCCTCCTGGAGCGCAAGCATCACCTGCAGCCTCCACATATCTGTCCCAAGAAGAAGAAAAAACAAAAGAAAAACTGAAACCCCAGATCCAGATCCAGCTCCTGCGAAGGATGCCCGCGGAGAGTGTGATGAGCTGAATCGGCCCGCAAACTCGGGAGGGGGGGGGGGGGGGGACAGCCGAGAAGAAGGCTAAAGCTTAGAAGAAGGCAGCTAACTCTTTGAGAGGAGAGGAGAGGAGAGGAAGGTTGGCTTAGTTGATCGCTTCCTCAAGTCAAAGCCCTGCTCTCTCTCCCTCTTCCTGTCCCTCTCCCTCTGTCTCTGTCTCCTACTCTCTATCTGTCTGTCTATCTATCTATCTCCTTGCTTCTTTCCTGGCTCCGGGCTGGTGTTTGAGTGGTGTTTCTGTCACCTTTCATTACTTAATAACCGCTCCAGGCTTTATGGCCACCACAATATATGGCCCTGGGACTCAGTGGGAGTGTTCACAGGCACCGACCTTGTCAGCATGCCTGTCAGCCCCCTGCCCCGTCCCACCCCACCCCCACCTGCCCTGGATGAATTGATGGGTGCCGTGCAGACGGGTAGAGCTGACGTAGAAAGAGGGATAATCGATGGGCGTCTCTGGAGCAGGCGGATGAGCGCACGTTCACGTGTTCACAGCGTGGTCTATGCTGAGAGTTCCTCAATGGCGACTGTGACTGTCTGTACGAGTGGCTCAGGGTCAGCCAGGAGCGCTACCGTGTAGGAGATCTTATCTGCTTGAGCCCATGGCTGATCTACGCCTATGTGTTCATAAGCTCTGGGTTCATGAAGCATGAAAAACAACTGGAACCTTTGGGAATGATTAAAGTGCCCCCCGCACTCACGCACACACACACACAAATCCAACTACCCTGTGAACCCATTTGCTAGTCAGACTGTTTTCTTTATTTTTGCAGAAGAAGTAGCTGCGGTTCCTCTGTGCGGTTCCTCTGTGTGGTTC
Organism: Clupea harengus; assembly: GCF_900700415.2. Taxonomy (NCBI): domain Eukaryota; kingdom Metazoa; phylum Chordata; class Actinopteri; order Clupeiformes; family Clupeidae; genus Clupea; species Clupea harengus. The sequence goes on from NC_045166.1 coordinate 9,834,979, forward strand.
CTCTGTGCGGTTCCTCTGTGTGGTTGCTCTGTGCGGTTCCTCTGTGCAGTTCCTCTGTGCGGTTCCTCTGTGCTGTGCCTCCCAGCGCTATATAGTCTATCACCTGCTTCCCCAGCAGTTGTCCAGTGTCTCTGCTCCACTCAGTAACCACATCACACAGTAATATTTAAGGTCCAGTCAAGCCAGCTCAACCGTACTTTATCACAAGGTAAATCAAGCACGGACTGTTTAACTGGATCGAGGTGCTGGCGGCGATTACTTTTGCGGTCACTTGCAGATGATTGGCATTTTAGAATGCCCACACATGTTGTGTAATTACCCAGTCAATAAGCACGTGATTAGATTACGCTCTGTCTGGGGAAATCTACCTGTCTGCTGCTTGGTGGCTGCAGAGTGACTCAGCTTCATTGAGAGTGACTCGACTATTTGCATATCTGCTACATTAAGGATACAGTTAGCATGGTGCGTTACAAAATGAAAATAACTCCATGGGTTTACCCAGCGATCAGCCAATCGTGAGTGTGATTGCTGATGAATAATGATTAGGCTGCGAGCAACACAAGCAGGCCGTTAGGGATTTGATTTACTTTTAATTCCACATTTCATTGACCTTTAGTGACCTTTAGTGTTGGCTAATCGTTTTAGATTTTTAAGGGCATTAGCATTCATAACTATGTCTAGTTTTATAACATGAGCTGAAGTCAATTTGTAGAGTTCTCATTCCAAAATATACGCGTCATTATGGAAAATGACAGTCAAAGTTTGATAAGAATGCATCTAAATGAAGCAATGACCTGATCATGATGTCTGTCATTGTTCTTCAGACAGCAACAAAAAAACAGTTAAACAGATTTTTTTTAAAGGGCAAGGAGAAGTAAACACAATAGTCATAGAAATAACCTAATAAGGAAAGGAAAGCAATCAGTGCAGCATTTGTTCAGTAGGACGTGGAATGAATGAAGAAAAATTGAACCGCTGCATACTTAGGGAAAAATGAAATCAGTATGGCTGTTAACATAGTCAGGTCACACACAGTGGTGAATAATGCCTTATGTACTACACACCTCCTACTGTAATCCTCTCTCCTCAGCAAATGGAGCAGTCTCTCTCTCTGTCTCTGTCTCTGTCTCTCTCTCTCTCTCTCTTTTGGGGGAGAAAACAAGTGACTGCTTTTAGAGAGAGAGAGAGGATAATGATCGACACGTCTTGAGGTTGAGACTTGGCTACCAGTGCCTCTGGCGATGCGATTTTGCCCATGTGTCATCAGTGGCTGACAAGAACCTCCACATGAAAATAACTCCTTAATAAAGAACATTTTCAAGGCAGAGACGTAATGGTGACATTTCAGATGTGTCTGTGCTCATGTTGAAGCTCAATATGCAGGTGCCATTTGTCTGTATTGCTAGAGTGTGCTTTTGGCGACGAGGGGGCCTTTTAGAGAGTGAAATGTTCAGTGAAATGGTCTCTAGGACTTTATGTAGGACTTCATCCTTAACTGCTCCCAGTCTAGCAGTACATAATTAAGGCAAGACGAAGTATATTCATGCAACGCCTACTGCCCTCTCCCCCTTATTTCCTTAAGACAAACAAACTGTAAAAATAGATCATATTGAACACAGAGGACAATAGTGTTCCCCTCATTCCCCTCACTTGAATGCTATCCATTCTTTCCTCTTGTTTACCACTTAGGGCATCTCCTGTAAGGAGGACAAAGGCACTATGAGGGAGGCTTTCCTTAATCCCATAAGCGTACATGCTGGAACCTTCCGCTGCTGTTTGGCGAAGCGCAAAGATGAGCCTCAGCACCACACTGCAAGAAAAGCATGATTCAAGTGTTGTTTTGGTACATGGAGATTCTATGGTATTCCCCTTGTGCACCTGCTCTGAGGTCCAGGTTTGCTTGACATTTATGCGCACTGTCTGTGGTAGTTACTGATTACCTAGTGGGTTTAACTGAGACGTAGGCATCCATTTCTTCACCTTTGTAACAGGTGGCCAAAGACCATGAATGTTTATTTATTTAAAAAAAAATTCCCATAGAACTTCTCAGAGTGTCGATGATGAAGATAGAACAAGAGGGTTTATTGGATTGCTTATCTCAATATTGCAGTTAGGCTTGTTTTTTACACAACAAATATTGGAGTTAATGTTCTTGTAATCATGATATAAACACAAGCGTATTGTCATAAACACTATAGTCTCACATGGTATGTACGTTTGGTTGTCTGTGTGATTTGATCCTTTATAAGCTTATACTTTTTTATCAAAAAAAATAAACTTTAAATTTCACAACATTGCAGCTGTTTTCATTTATGTATAACTAAATGTGGCTGACGCCAGTTGGCGTTGCAGTTTTTAAAGACCACTTTGGGTGTTTTACCCTTAAAGTTTAAAACTGAACAGTAGAACAAATATAGGAAATGAATGTAACTTCTTTCCAAACCCAAAGGTAAGGCGCCTCAGGGAAGGGGTGCCCATCAATCAACCAAATGACTAATAAGATGAGAAGAACTCCAGTTCCAAACACTAGAAGAACGGGCTGTAGATCAAATCCCATTTCCTTTCATTCTCTGCTATGTCGGATAAGGAAAGCTTTTACTTCCGAATGTGTGTAGTGTAGTGTACACAGCATGTGGAATCTGTACGTCTTGATCAAAGATTAAATGTCATATTCTTGGAGCTTTGCTGACCATCAGACTGATGTATCACTTGTGCATCTAGTAATAAATAGTCTTATTTTATTTTTATATCATTTTCATAATAAAATTACAAAGTCATGTTCAGCATTTTTTTTCAGACATGTGTTTTACAGCATCATCAGCAATATACACTATATATACGTTTGTACAGCATTCCTGGGCAATTTACAATGGTTTCTAAAGGCAATTTGCCATAAAATGTTAACATATTTTGGTCACTGCTTGCCATTTTAATAGCTATTTGCGTATTTCAGGTAAGTCTATACTGAGGGTGAACACAATGCAATGATTCATGTAGAGAAAAGAAAGTTTGAGGTGGAAATGGAGGTTGTGGGGTGACTGTGTCAGATCAGAATATGAATCATGTCAGAAACAAACAGCTCTGTACCTCAAAAACAGGAAGCCTACCACTCTGGGGATATGAACCAGATCAATAAGTTCTGAGCATACATCTGCCCAGTGCAAAACAGGTCTAAAGGTCTAGAATCATTTTATTGGGTTATTTTGCTGTGGCTTTTTTCATAAAGAAATCATAAAGATGTTGACAACTGTTGCTGGTGACTGGAACGGGTCCTTCCCAGAATCAGGTAGGCTACTGACTGGGTTGGACATAGCCACCTGTTGCACTTTAATTAACCATCACAACATTTATTTTTTGAATATCCAACACAAAGACTGCAGATTACGCAGCTAGTGTGACCTGCTTTGACAAACCATAACAACAATTTCCCAGCAAAACGCAAATGCTGACAAATATTTTTTTTCACTCATCACATTAACATACCGGTAATGACTCATCTGATTGTGGACGCAAATGCTGCGCAGATTTGAAGATCGTGTTAAATTTCTACTTGGACTGATTTATGATAGTAGAGCGTAAATATGAAATGAAGAGACAATGATAACACATTTGGACAAAACTTAGATTGTGACGCGCCTGTTAAACACAAAATGCAATACAACGATTTAACTGCGTGAGACATGAGACACTACATCAATGAGCTATGAACAATGAGCAATACCCAATACGCTAGTATCACCAATATATCGTAGGCTACATCAAAAGCAATGTGAGCTTAAGCTAAAGACCATAGATTCGAAATACCGTTTTGTTCAGAGTTCTTTCTTTACTTTTGTATTATAGTCCTGTCCGGGTCCAGGGGAGGAACTATGTAGCCGTCTCTCAAGATGGAAAGCATTGTGAACAAGCGCTGGAGCGCCAGATGATGAGCGACGTTTCTTTTCATGTTGATTCGAGTAGGAGGAATTTTGACAGAACAGCAACAATAAGTTAAAGTATTGGGGATATGACTTGTTTCTCTCTATAATGCATTTATCTGAAAAACCTCATTTTCATCACGGTGTCAGTTAATCAAGCGTCATCACTTCCCAACTTCATCTAGATACTTGCGATTCAGCTCTGCTTGTTCCCTCTGGTTCTCGTTCCGTGCCATTTCAATCATGTTTCTCAGCAAGTGGAAAGTGAGATCAATTGAGATGGGAGGATCGTCGTTTCTCTTGGACAACTCCAAAAGATCTTCCAGACTGTTTTCCTCCGAGGAGTGACTATCTACTCGCGGCGTCAAACTGCGCGTCAAGTGAGCAAGTCGCTCTGTGGCGAGTGGAGTCGCGATCCTGTCAGCATGAACACGTGAAAAACCTCTTTGCAGACCGGGGTTCTTCTGCAAGTACTGCAGAATTTTTTCTCCGATGAGATAAGACACTGCAGAGTCGCCTGCTTCTAACAACACCTCGTCCAGTTGACTCTTGTACCCGTGGCCGTCAAAAATGCTCAAGGGTCGACAAACATTAGGATGAATGTGGCTGGACAACAGAACCGTAGCAATTAGCAGGACCAAAGGAGTAGGCTTCATAATGAACAGACTGGTTGAGGGTAGCCTGTGAAATGCAAAGACGCATAACCATTAGGCTTATGACACTAGAAAAGGACAGACAGAGATACGTCCTGCCAATGTTCACATAAACAGGACACTTGCGTTGGGATGTATCTTCATGACTCATGAGTAGTCTATGCTACAAAACAACGATTTATAAACTCAATGCTTTTTAAAATACACAGATTAATATAATTTCAAAGACAGTTTCGTTGGAGTTGTGAGACAAAACGCTCAATTAGATTAAATTATCGCATATTGCGCAATGATAAGCTTTTGGATGAAGCATCAGTCTTTTAAAAAGCAGAAAATATATAACTGTTGAATAAAAGTACTAGCACTTAAATACGTACCAAGTTGTCTCCTGTATTTCACAAGTTTCGTCCTCGTTGGTTAAGAGAGGTTTCGTCCGAGACCCGAATCGAAAAGGTCGGCCAAAGAGACTGGACCCGCTAGCACCATGCTGAATGGTTATATACATCCAAGATAGCACCATTGACGTCAGTCCAAGTGCATAAACTGCTTGTAAATTAGGAGACTGTTTGAGACTACAGGGAAGTATTTCAGGGACAATTGACGATGTCCATGGACCCAACGGTAAAAGCCACGGTAGTTTTTCCTAAAATGTAGCGGTCACTTTACTGGTTCCATCCGATGTAATGACTGTGTTGAACGCCTGGAATCGTAGCTCAAGAAACTGCTAGATAGCTCCCAAAGATAAGAGCATGGTCCTCAAGCAAGCATTTTATTGCAGGAACAATTGCTTTACTGTATACGTGGAGGAAAGTTTGATTTGGTCTTAAGCCAAATTAAAAATACATAATACCAGCTGAATATTTTCAAAGCATTGAGAAGAGAAAACAAAATAAGGAATATTCTTTTTTGTAGCGCTGGTTGTCGTGATGCCTTTATGCATGGCTAAGCATTGCAAGGAAGGCAGAAGCGCGCAACAGGGATACTGTATGTGACTGTCTGTCCGGAGAACTGTCCATGGTCCTGAAGTGATTTTACAACATGCGTTGCGTGTTTAGGCTTTTCCCCCCAACTTGGTATTTGGTGAAAACCCATAACATTAACTTTCTCCCGCATTTTTAATACCTTGGCTTTAGACATATTAATACATATTCATTCATTATCATTTAATTGACAATCATGTTTGCTAAGGGTGTTCAAAAATGAAGATGGACTACTTCAGGTCTATGTGTAACTGCTTCGGTGAGATTAGAGTATGTGTCTCTCGCGGCACAAAATAGAGCGAAAACAATAGAAGGCTACAAAGGTGGGCCAGAGCACCTGACGTCATGCATATTTAGGGATGGCGAAAAGGGTGTCGTCAGTAATGTTCAAACACGTGAAATGTATGATGATCTTTGTCCTTGTCCAAGATGCACACTTCACAGACACTTGATATGTTTTATAACATTTATTATAAAATGTATTTAGTCATAATTAATCATTATTACAAATAATAGTTTTAATTAAATGCACATACATTAACAGAGCCACATACACTCATTCAAAATAAAAAAATTAAAGTATGGATACCTCCCTGTGCTCAGGGAGCTATACCATCCTTAAAACTGGCATTACTGGTGCAACCAAAATTATTTCTTCACTTGATAGAGACTTTAGATCACAATAACTGTGTATTTTATGTTCCTTACATAGCAAAAAGAACACGTCTAAGTGTGTATTGACAACTCTTGTGAATTATTTTCATGAAGGTTACAGAGTGAAGGTTAATTACAAAAATAAGCATGATCTTTTCTATGATTGATTAATCCATTAATTAATTCATTAATTAATTAATTAATTAAAAATCAATTGCTCAAATACTAGATTGCCATCTTTGTCTTTGCAGAGATCTGCAGGTGACCACAAAAGCTGTCTACAATGACAGTCTAAAACACATTATTGTCCTGCAAATGAGGTAGCGCCGTTTATGTAACCACCTGTCAGACCTGGTTGGCTTTCCAGGAGAGGTAGGAATTCCAAATCACTGCCACAATCTGAACCACTGCCAATCTGCGAGAGGGTCAGAAGAGGTCAGGTGTCACTGATACACACACACACACACACACACACACACACACACACACACTGTTGCGTGGCTGTGTCACCACTCTGGATTGAGAACACTGTTCAGACATAACATAGCTCCTACGACAAATTAACCAAGAGTCTCAAATAAACACAAGTAGATGAGGTTGTTTAATTAAAAAGGAAAGATGACTAACTGTGATGTAAATGTCATTAGTAAGCCTTTCTTTCTTTGGAGAAGGTGACAAAGAGGGTTAGAAAGCAACCTGAAGGTTATGTTTATGTTTTTTAAGGACACATGGGACATCTGAGCAAAATGAAAAGCCTTTGAGGAAATCTGGAAGAGTTATTCATGTATGTAGCTATGTAACTCAAGTACTTGCCTAACTGTAGAGAACATGAGGTTCTCCAAAGATCATGAGGTTCTCACACTGTAGAGAACAGGAGGTTCTCTAACTGTAGAGAACAGGAGGTTGTCTAACAAGTGCACACATACAGAAAAAAAAAAACTAAACTCTGAATTGCATCGGAGTTACAGCGAGCTGCTAGATTTCTTTAGCGATCTTACATCAGTCAAGGTCTAACATATCATTACCAAATGGCGCATGCATGACACAACTATGCCATTACGCAACTGGTAAGTTGTGCTTACCTGTGGTGCAGTGGTACAAAATAAAAGTTGGCTATCTGGACCGGGGGCCAGAGCTGGTGAAAGGGTAGATGATAGAAAAACAGAACAGATTCTGTTAGACAGCCGTGTTCACACAGCATACACAGTCATTCAATAGCTCATCCAGAATGTACAGTCTCTACTCCAGATCAACTTACATAGTAATTTGCGATCAAGGCATCTCCATAGTCCTTTAGGTAACAAGATAAAGAATCACATCAGACAATCTACAGACACACGTCAATCACAGTTTTGCAGCTTCCTGTGGCTTGGGACTTTTATTGTTTTCAGTCAGAAAAGCTGCAAGCCAGTGAAATTCATAATGCTATACATGTTTGTAATCGCTAACAGGTTACTGAATAGAATGTAAGAAATATAAACAAGAAATACATTTAGACACAACAGCAGTAGTAATAGCAGTCATTGAAAATGTGGAATGGAACTAACATTTTCATTTTATTTCATTCAGAACGGTTATTCAGTGGTGCCGTTGGCTTCACCTCTAGTGGAAACAAATACAAGTCTCACGTTGACCTGCACAACACTCTTGTGCACGAGTACCTGCTGTAAGGTCTACCACTATGGATATGCTCACAAGTTGGCTGTGCCTGCGCTATACTTGGTTTCATTCACACTTTGGCTGTGGCTTAGTAACAACGGACTCCAGTCTTCTGGGATGGAGGCAAACATATGCTGTCAGCGGTGCGTCTGCCAACAGGCTCTCATGTTAACAGCTCTGGGTCATTGGGCAACGTATTCACTCATGCGTTTACCAGCCCTCTTTAAAAAATTACATATACTAAGAAAAATAATAATAAAAAAAAACCTTGCCTGGGACATGTTTCGAAAAGGTCACCATTGCCTATTTTTTTGGTGTATAAAAAGAACTGAGAGCCATATCAGTGAAACTAGACATGCTGTTAAAATGTCCATGGCCTGGGGCTTTGGGCTGGGGCAGGTTAGCGTAACTGAGAGCGAGCGGAATAAAACTCGCCCTACCTGCTGAGAGATCGCCTAGGGATGGGGAGCCGGACACGTCACCACATTGTTTTCAGCATTTTGACGTAAGACCAACAAAAAAAAATATGTCCCCCTTTGGGCAAAGCCTGCCTTAGTTTCATAGCAATGGCAAACAGGAACTTCACTAAGAACCTCAACAGGAATTGCTGGGACACACACACACACACACACACACACAACAAGAGTGAGCGGCGCTTGCGCTTGCTGATTAGGAACCATTCCACTGAGCAGAGCACCATTTTTCTGTCTTCTTCATTAAGCCATGCCAAGCTCCACAATAGCACCAGGCCTATCAAGCGGCACATAACGCGAAGGGTAATGGACAGAGGAGTGATTAGCACTTATATTTGTTTATTTGTCCTGCAGCATAATACCCACTTGACCTTTCTGTTTCATGTCAACTACGGGGAATTACTGAAGGAATAAGACACTTTCAAAGCCGGTCAATCTCCAGTCAACCAGATCTAGTGACACAATGTTGTATAAAAACAATAGTAGTTTATGGATAAAAAAAAAAAAAAAAACTAAACCCCAAAAAACAGTGCTGATATTTGGAGTGGCCCTTAGAAGGGGAAACCTGGTGCCAACAGCGGGGAGGAGCGGAGCGGAGCCTCGTTTCTCTTAGTGTTTTTTAAACAGACTAATTGCTGCTGCTCATGCATCAGACTCCCGTTAAGGACCAGCGTGAGCTGCGGGCTGCCGTGGAGCGGGTCTCTTGAAGCAGTTTCCGTCTGCTAACCACCCTCAACCCCACTCCCGGGATCCGCCGATTGCTCTTTGCCGGCTCCGAAGCGGGTTCCAGCTGGCTCAGAGAACACAGCCCTGGTTATTGCCTTTCACCTCACATTTATTTTACATCACCAGGCCGGATTAATGAGCGCATTCTTCATTTGTTTTCTGTCTTTTCTGACATTTAGGTGATTGACCTTTCAGCCTCATTTTAACTCTGCCACCTACCTTACATAAATAATAGATGACTCCCGTACCAATGTCACTGCTGTAACGAACCCTACCACCCCCCCCAACCTCAAATCCCCCCTACCACCACTGCCCCCCACCCCATTCAGAAGTCCTGTTCTACAAGGCATGAGTCACTGTTCGCTGGTTCAACCCGGCCTACTCCCATGGAAATAGCTTCTAATTACACCGGGCCAAGATGGAGGTCAATGGCTTTTGCTAAAGCACTACGACACCCTACAAATGGGAGAAAAAACAGGCAGCCAGAAAGAAAGGGTGCAAGGGGAATAACACAGACACCTCCGCAACAAAAGCAGCCGTCGCCACGCTTTGTGAGTTGTGGAGATTGGACAGAGGCTCTGTTCCTAATCCTCATTGGTGCATCGGGCGAGAGGCAGGATGTCAACACACACGCGGCTGCATGAACCTGTCAGCTTGTGTAATTTTCTACGAGAGCAGGGTCCACACGTGACTTTTTGGTGTAGACATCATACATAATAATATGAGGGTTCGTTCCCCTTCATTAGCTTGCCGGAGCATTGGAGAGGTGCATTCATGCTAGATGTAACAAATTGGGGGGAATTGTAGAAACTTTGCAAGAAAGTTTATAACATTCCTATTTCTTTTGTATGAATTGCGCAAATGAACTTTCTAATGAATTATTGTCTGTTACTAGTCATTTGCTCCTTACAGCCACATATGATCCATGGACTTCCCGAAAGTTCTGTCAGAGGACCATTTCTACCCTCTGCTTTATAATGGTACAGAAATATGGTGCCCAGTCGTGAGAATGGCCACACTTACCCTCTTGAGCTTGGCCACATTCTGCTCCAGTGTCAGCCCATTCAGAGTGCCAGAGATGCCCAGGAACGCCCCCAGGAAGCATGGGGCGAAACCCACCTGCGGACCAAGAAGAGCCAATCAGGATCGACCGTTCGTTCCCCAACAAACAACTATCTGATCACATCTACGCCGATCATACGCAGATGCTCCTGAATGAAATTCGGACTCTGGTGGATGTGATATTTATATTCCCCTACCCTAGGTCATGGTCTGGGGATTTGACTCTGGACATGCTGCATAGTGTGCATTAACAGCAGAGATTGAAAATGGGATAATTGGACATACAAGGAGCGTGTTCTTACTGGAGTGGACTGGAGTGGAGTGGTGAGAGAGAGAGAGAGAGAGAGAGAGAGAGAGAGAGAGAGAGAGAGAGAGAGAGAGAGAGAGAGAGAGGCACGTGGCTTTTGTGCTTAATCGTGTTGTATATGTTTTTGCGGGTTTATTTTTTTTAAGGTTGCTAGCATAAAACAAACCATAACAAATTCAAAATAAACAGCAGGAACAAATTACACCGAGAACAGAAATATCGTTATTCATGGAAAATTAGTCATGAAAGCATTAGCTATTCCGGACACAGAATATAAAAGCCAACAAACGAAGCACAATCAAAAGAAAAGAGATCGTTAGAGATCGTCCTTAGCTCCATGCATCTTCGGGAGTTGGTTTAAACAAATAACACTGTAATAATATCAGATAAGATGGACAGATACATGCTTCATTGATCCCAAAAGAAATGTAAGGTTTAATTAGTTTAATCAGTTAAAAAATTGCAAATGCTCTTGGTGCTGCAATCATTCGCACCCTCATTTAGTCTTCATTTCACGGTCTTCAGATATACGTGTTAATATACGTCTGGTGACGCCAAGTGAGACGCCAGCACCATGTGTACCTTAACTCAGTGCTATGGATCGACCCAGCTTCTTTAAAGTTAATCATCATGCTGAACGCCCCCCTTGGAAACCTCTGCCGCACACACACACCTTATCACAATCACCTTACCCCGAATCCTGAGGGTAGAGGGTATTGACAAAAACTGGGTCTCTAAAATTAGCCATTGAATCTCATCAAATCTTTTTTTGTGGGGAGATTTGAGGGGGGGGGGTAGCCTGGCTTTGGAACTGAGAGTTGTGTGTTTTAGCTTGCGTGTTGATGTAATCCCCCCACCCCCCCGCCCCCCTCACTGGGGCCACACTTGCTTTCCCTTTTGTCTGTCTGTCTCATCCTGTGCATTCATCACACTCTCATCCCCAATCACGTTTCCTTGTGTGAGTGTTCACACCGGTTCCCCTGTCAGGGCTGGATTACTGCATTAGTGTGTGTGAGAGTGTGTGTGTGTCTGTGTGTAATGTATGTGTGTGTGTGTGTGTGATGGGAGAGGGTGGGGGCAAGGGGGGGACAGAGAGGACAGGCGACTCAGAGGACACCCCCTGCCAACCCCGCACACACACACACTCTCTCTCATACACACTCATACTACATCCTCTCCCTCTCCCTCTCTCATACATACATACATACAAACATACATAAACACACACACACACACACACACACACACACACACACACACTCCACTGTGGGAATTTACAAAGTGGCTGATATGAAACGGGAGAAAAATCTCCTCCATTGCACTGACGAGTGTGTGTGTTACAGCGGTCAACAAGTCCTGTCCACCATGCGGCTTCACTGTGTGTGTGTGTGTGTGTTACAGCTGTCAACTAGTCCTGTCCACCATGCGTCTTCACTGTGTGTGTGTGTGTGTGTGTGTGTTACAGCTGTCAACTAGTCCTGTCCACCATGCGTCTTCACTGTGTGTGTGTGTGTGTGTGTGTGTGTGTTACAGTTGTCAACTAGTCCTGTCCACCATGCGGCTTCACCCACAGCAGTACAGAGGGCCGGCATCCGACACAACATCAGAGACCAGAACACCACTTCTGTGTCACATGCCTGCATTCACTTGGTACTTGCTGTGTGTGTGTGTGTGTGTGTGTGTGTGTGTGTGTGAGAGAGAGAGAGATCTTCACTCACCTGGTCCAATACCATTTTCTTCAGAGCAACGCTTTTGGTCTCTCCCACGACCAGCCTATCCAGGACCCTGTACCAACCTCCTATCACTGGACCCTAAACACACACACACACACACACACACACACACACACACACACACACACACACACAAACACGGAGAGGGGAGGGTGTCAGAATTTACAATAAGTGCCCTCATTTGAAAAGCCTTTATTTCCATCCAATCTGAAAAGAAGCTTTTGGTTTACATCGGTGAACAGTTCTGTGTGTGTGTGTGTGTGTGTGTGTGTGTGTGTGTGTGTGTGTGTAGGTGTTAGGCTCTACATATATGTGTGTGTGTAAGGCTCTACACTTGTTTGTGTGTGTGTGTGTGTGTGTGTGTGTGTGTGTGTGTGTGTGTGTAGGTGTTAGGCTCTACATCTATGTGTGTACACATATTGACATTTCTTTTTTATTAACACTATACAAGATATGACTAAACAATACAGTTACATACATAAAGCTATCGCTCGCTCGCTCACACACACACACACACACACACACACACACACACACACACACACACACACACACACACACACACACACACACACACACACACATATAGCAGAAAGCCATATTCTCTGAGGGGTTTTGTTTTCTCTAGACATCTATGCGGTGAGAACATATAATTCCTTCCTTTTCAATTTCCCCGTTTAGTTGCATAACATAACATAAAAAAAAACACAAAACACAAATCACTTTCTAACACACATAAGGAGATTACTGTCACAATGACACTTCGCCAACAGCAGGATGACAACATGACAAGATGCTGACATGGCTGATCGAGAAAGAACAGCACCTAAAAATAACATGTTTCAAGACCGCGGCATCAAAGAGTTTTAGCTGTCGTGTATCTTTGATGCCAGTGCACAGCTTAACAGATTCTTTGGGCCTAGTAACTGTGTTTGTACATGTCAGCCTTCCTATTTTGGTGTAAATTGTAATTTTTTTCCAACACTGCTATCTCGGCTACTGCTTATTGAAGTCACCAGGCTGCCACTGTCTACTACAAGTGTGTATACATTTGAGTGTGAGTGTGTGTGTGTGTGTGTGTGTGTGTGTGTGTGTGTATGTGCCTCTGCATGTATATGTCTGCACGAGCGTGTGTGTACCCCAGTGTGCGCGGAGCAGATGGGCTATGGGGGCCAGCGCTGAAATGCCAGACAGAAAGTCGGTGGACAAACGCACACTATACACCTGTGGATCCACACACACCCGGGCGTACACACACACTCGTGCAGACATATACATGCATTTGCATGCAGAAGCACACACACACACTCACACTCTCCATCCTGTGGTCCTCTGCTCAACCCTCTCCTACGGAGCAAGAAGACACGTTCCCAGCTCCACTTCCGTACGCATGCCAAGCATGACGTCGCCCCGCTGCGCGAGGCACGGCGAGGCGGCCGTTTGGGTAGTGGAAGCCCTGTCCAACGGGCACACAGGACTCGCTCAGCTTCCCTCGTTATGGAAGTCACATCTCAGGTTAGTTTAGCTTATCCGAGTGCCACGATAATAAAGAGACTGACTGGACAGTTATAGCGTGTTTCTGTCAATGGTGTATCGTAGAAGTCATCCAACACCTGCACCCTCAGGTCTTCAAAAAGCTTGCTCCTCTGCGTCCCCAAAACCAAGCTCCGCACCATGGGCGACCGGGCCTTTTGCTCGGCAGCGCCACGCTTATGGAACAGCCTCCCTGACCACCTAAGGGCAACGCAGACGCTGGACTCCTTTAAAGCTGGACTAAAAACATTTTTATTCAGGAAGGCATTTCTGGCCTTGTGTTAAATCTTATGTTAAAATGTTAAAAAGTTTTCTATTATGCTTTTTATTTTATTGTGTTATTATAGTTAGTTTCTAATATGTTGGCACTCTGAGATTCTTCTGAATGAAGAGTGCATAACAAATAAAATGAATTATTATTATTATTATTAACACACACACAATAATCTTGGTTATGTCCATTCCTGCTCTTAATGTCTTATGGTGTGAAATCTAAGAATGAATACAATACGTTAAGTGTAAATGAGTGCGGTCAATGGATTAAAAAACATTAACTAAATAAATCACACAATTTGTTGTGATTAATTTGCGATTAAGTAGCTTTTTTTCTTAAGGCTGAAGCTTGCAATAGTGGATATTTAAATTTAAAATCATAAAATAATGTAGAATCAACACAAAGGAAGCATATTTAAATTCAAATACTATTGTTTAATAGCATCTTTTAAAACTTTGGAAATCTGTAGTCCACAGGAGAAAATCTCTGTTCAATGTAAACATCAAGGCCATCAAAAATGACTGACAGACTTTTGGGGAGGGAGATACATGCGGGGCAGCGAGCGACTAGGTCAGCTGGTCAGTAGTGAGAATGTGGTATGCAGCCTGCTGGGTTAGCTGTAAGTTGAAGTGCTCAATTAACTTGTCAGCTTGTGAATTCAGCCAAGCTCTGTGTCAGGTGTCCGTTGGATGCCCCCAGATATTTTAACTATAACATATGCACTAACAGAAATAAAAACAAAACCCAGGCAACTGTGTTAATTGCGTTAAGTTTTAAAAATGTGTTAAATATTTCAAATTAGTCGCAAAAAACGTTCATTTTGACAACACTAGGGTTAATTAGTAGACAAGATTCAAGTAGAACCAAGTATTAATATACACTATATATTAAGTAAATAATTATAAGTAAGTATACTAAATGTCTGAAAACTAATATTATATACATCTACGTCCATGTATGTACTACTAAATGAGTATATATGAGTTACTTACCCTGACCTTAAACCTAGCCCTAAACCAGAATCCATCTTGTGACCGCATGTACTAATATGAAAGGTACTTTGTACTAATTACATAGTACCTGCAGTCAGGCAACAAGCAAAGCAACGGGCATGAACTAAAGCTAATTTAATTACTTAATTTTGCTAATTTAATACCACAAGCAAGATCCTAACCGCAAACATGGGTGGGTCAGTGCAATGCTCCTACACGCCACGAGATACCTTTAGTTTATGTGCGACGGCCTTTGCTAATTGCTTTGCTTGTTGCCAGTCAATGAAATTAGGGCCCTTAATAGGAAATCTGGACAAACAATAATTTGCCACACAGCCTGAAACCCATAACAACTGCAGGCAGGCACCTGTGTGCTTGTGAAGGGCAAAAGAGCAGAGAGAGAGAGAAAGGAAAGAAAAGAAAGAAAGAGAGCGAGAGAGAGAGAGCACACTCACTACAAAGAAGAAGCCAATGCTCATCATCTTGGCGGTCCGACGCATGCTGTGATTGGCCAGGCCTCGCCGCTCGATCAGCTGCTGGGAGATGACATCGCCCACCCCCACCAGAGAGCCTGGAAGAGAAGGGGGGAAAGAGAGAGGGAAAGATGGTGAGACGGAGAGAGTGAGGAAGAAAGAGAGAGGAAAAGAGAGAAGGAGACAAACAGAGAATGGAGAGAAAGAAACAGCTAGCATTAGAATAAGAGAGAGAGAGAGAGAGAGACATACAGAAATAAAAAGAGAGGTGGCAGAGGGAGAGAGAGAGAGAGAGAGAAGGACAGAGAGAAGGATGGCAGTCAGGGCATCTGCTTGTCCTCAGTACCTGGCAGGAACACCCCATTCCCCCCACCCCTTGGCCTTGGCACCAGCGACAGCGAGAGGAGGAGAGAGGAGAGCGAGGAAGAGGAGGGGAAGGGAAGGGAGGCGCAGTGAAAGCATCATTCAGACAGCGAGAGGAGGAGAGAGGAGAGCGAGGAAGAGGAGGGTAGGTGAAGTGAAAGCCTCATTCAGACAGCGAGAGGAGGAGAGAGGAGAGCGAGGAAGAGGAGGGTAGGCGCAGTGAGCCTCATTCAGACAGCGAGAGGAGGAGAGGAGAGCGAGGAAGAGGAGGGGAAGGGAGGGGAGGCGCCGTGAAAGCCTCATTCAGACAGCGAGAGGAGGAGAGAGGAGAGCGAGGAAGAGGAGGGTAGGTGAAGTGAAAGCCTCATTCAGACAGCGAGAGGAGAGAGGAGAGCGAGGAAGAGGAGGGTAGGCGCAGTGAGCCTCATTCAGACAGCGAGAGGAGGAGAGAGGAGAGCGAGGAAGAGGAGGGGAAGGGAGGTGCAGTGAAAGCATCATTCAGACAGCGAGAGGAGGAGAGAGGAGAGCGAGGAAGAGGAGGGTAGGTGAAGTGAGAGCCTCATTCAGACAGCGAGAGGAGGAGAGAAGAGAGCGAGAAAGAGGAGGGTAGGTGAAGTGAAAGCCTCATTCAGACAGCGAGAGGAGGAGATAGGAGAGTGAGGAAGAGGAGGGGAGGTGAAGTGAGAGCCTCATTCAGACAGCGAGAGGAGGAGAGAGGAGAGCGAGGAAGAGGAGGGGAAGGGAGGCGCAGTGAAAGCCTCATTCAGCCTCGGCTGCTACCCCATTCACCACAAAGGAAGGGAATGCTGGAGCACCGACTGCTATAGATCCCAGTCCTGCTGGACCACAGACTGCTATAGATCCCAGTCCTGCTGGACCACAGACTGCTATAGATCCCAGTCCTGCTGGAGCACAGACTGCTATAGATCCCAGTCCTGCTGGGCACACAGTCATCCCCACCAAATGACCCGTACTACCATTAACAATGTCAGAGGATGGCCTTCTCTCTCTCTCTCTCTCACTTCACTCTCTGTCTGGCAAGAGACATCAGCTTTGCAGCCAACAATACTTCTCCTATATATACACATACATACATACATACATATGTGTGCAAAGAATATATATATATATATATATATATAAACATAGCTCCTATATCTTCCCCTCTCCTACATTTATGTGAATTTAAATCTTTTCTGAAGAGATGTCCCTGAGCAGAGTGAAAACACAATCTCTGTGGGATGCTCGGCCCTGCCAAAGAGGGGGCTGGTCGATACGACAAACATAAGTACAGAGACGTATCAACATCTACATTTGCATCCCATCTTCTTTTCCTCTTTTGTTTTTGAGGTTGTTGTCGTCGTTAACGCAGTTTGTTTATTAGTCTCTGTCCACCCACGCCGAAGGGCCGACATCGTATCCCTGATGTGCAAGAGCATCAGGAACAATACATCCCCCTACAGCCAAGCCCACATGACAGCATAAAAAAATTGTTATGTTATGAGTCACTGTATAAGATTATCTGAGAGCGCCTTCCTTAAAAAAGGAAGAGCAGATTTGGACCGAAAATATCTTCAAGACTTGTGCCTCCAGAGAGAAATATTCTTGAAATGTTTTTTTTTTTTTTTTTTTTTTTTTTTTAAGAAAAGAAAATACCACCAAAATGTGACCTTTAAATGTCATATCTGAATTACCATTGCGAATTCAGGGGATTCAAATGGATGACTTTCAGAAGTTAAGCTACCCTCCAATTAGGGGCAAGGTAGTACGGCTATCATTATGGCCATCATTAGTGTGAAAAGGTGCTGGTTAGTGCGGGTGAGAATGTCGGGAGGACCCTCTGAGAGAAAGCTGGCCAGGGTGGATTTCCTCTGGGATTACAAATCTGGGAGATGAAGTTGAGGCGTGTGCTGGAGTGACACACCACTGTTGTGTTAGCTTCTGTGTGACTGTGTGTGTTGGGCTGAAGTATCATGTGGAGAACGAGGCAGACATATTCAATCAGGTTCTACTTTCCAAGGAGAATTCGCACAGGGGACCCATTCAGGATGAAACAATTTGAGTGACTGAATGAATTTGATTAGATATTAGCGTCTATTATCCCCCATGTCAGATTTCCCTAACTCAAGCCAAAGTCTTCCAGGTGTTACACATTATAGCAAATGAAACTAGGCAAATCTGGCCAAAAGACAAACAATGGCGATCTTAAGTAGAATTCCTTCTCTCCACCTTGCATGGCAATTCAGTTTCATAAATGTGCATGTCTTTGCATTTAGCACCTCAGCTGCATCACTTATAACACTAGTGCATCAGCTACCATACCCAAAACCCCCTGCTCACAATCTAGTTCAAACTCAGAATTCCTGTGGGATTAAGCCATTGGTTGGATTAGCTACAGTTGTTCATGTAATATGCTTGGCTCTGCAGCCCCACAACTTCATATTACATATTAGACAAACAACAATTCAATAAACAATTACTTTTAGGGAAATTTCACCAAACTGCTTATCGCCCAACCATAAATAGAATGCTGTCATCAAACAGTTTCTCTGCCTTCCCCAACTAATCGGGCCAAACAAGCGAAAGAGTAGCTTTGTTTGTAACACGGAGAACATCATATCCTGCACTCTCCTTTGCCTGATCTCTGGGGAAAGTGTGACTCATCAGCAAGCAAACAGGTCCACCAGGTCATTGTCTTTCAGAGACCTTCCATCCGATGTGCCCGCCTGAAAAAGCACTTTCACTGACGCAGTGTGTTGATGGCCCTCTGCTTGTGTGGGTGTTTGTGTGAAAAGGCGGTAGAGAGAGTATTTGTGTTTGAGTGTGTCCTAGCAAATCAATGAAGGGTCAAATTCACCATCCACAGGGCAGTTGCATGCCCAAACGAACCACTGGAGTAGGAGTAGAAAGTGGAGGACGAACTCTTGTGCATGTGCCGTTAATGATCCTTCCGCAGTCATTCGGTCCCAGCTCACACTCCCATTCATCAGACCAGCTGGGCTGAATGAAGCGGTGTCTCTGCTTAACATGAACGAGCAACTGACTGATGCAGACGCCGCCACAGGAACATCATTGTGACCACTCGCACACACCGGCTCGTGCCAATCAGATAGACCGAGTTGTTCCGTCCTCATCTCCTGGAAATGTCAGGGACCCGCAGCCCCCCGCTCCAAAGTGACTGGCCGTGGTCCAGAGGCCATCGATCGGCCCGCTAATCAAAGTGTTAGAGGAACAACCGGGGTCATGCATTATTAATGCACACATAAACAGGACCTGTGGGCTAGCACCTACGGCGATGTATTGAAAAAAAATCCACAAAAAGATGTGGTGTGTTAAGAGACGCGTGGTGTAATGGTTTTCATAAGACGATAACAAAAAACATGGTCTTCACTGTGCACGGGTTACGTGTGTGTGTGTGTGTGCGCATGACAAGGTTGTTCAATATGCGAGTGCTCCAACCAATACCGCGCACAGAAATAAACAAGACGCTAAATTGGTAGGAGACAACTTTTGGAGGATGTATATAAATCCTTTGACACAGTTGTTCTCAAAACACAAAGACTGCCGCGAACGGAGGCAGACATTAATTTAGCCTGCCTCGCAAGCTGTCATAATATTACAGCCACACAGACAAATAAGCACTCCAGGCAGTTCTCACACTCCTCGAAGCAACTGCGTATGCATTATGCTCCAGATATGAAAATAAGTCTATTTCAAGTTGGACTTAGCTTTCACTTTGGCAAGCTTACATCATCAGTCCTGGAATGTCAGATTAATGCCAACTCACATGCTGCAGACAAAGGCTGCTTGACAAAGGAAGTGACTAATTTAAACACACATATCTGCCAGTGAAGAAACAGTTGTACAGTCATTGCAGTTATACCCTGGACACCCTAGACTGTAAGTTTCCTTACGCTATTGGTTAGGGACCTCACAAGAGAGGCGGCTACCAGCAGGTCCTCTTCAAAACCATCGTCTGAGGAAAAACTGCTGGGATTACAGGTGTCTCAGAGCTCCAAACAAGAACAGTTAGGGGTAGGTACGCTGAGCTGAGCAGATGTCATCTTAGAACAATAGGGCAGGAGGACAGCGGGAGGACGTCAGGCACAAAACGCCTGCGAAGCAATGGATGCCTCTGCGGTTTCACAGGAGAGCGGCGACAGCTGTGCCTCGAGTTAGCGTGCAGAGCGGGATGAGACAAACTTTATCTCACCGATATGAGAGAGAGAGATACAGAGAAAGGGGAGAGAGAGAGACAGAGAGAAACCTCTTGACATGTGGTAAGATACACCTGCTACACTGTTAATGGAACAAACTTACACACTCAGTTCTGGGCCCAACTCAGAGGAGTAATGAAGGGTGGAGGGACGACTGCCGGTGATTATCAACACAGCTAAGAATGACTGGCAGTCCTGTCTCTGGTGGAGAGGAAATTACATACGTTTCCACTTATAGCTGGATACGTCATGTTTTGCAGAATAGCCTTTTATTGTCACCTGCGGTCCGTGTTCGCGGATATAATCAGATATGCGGCATTGAATTACGGCTCACTCTATATGTTTATTTATGTTTATGTCACTTAGCTTGCTGATGTTTTCTGGCTAGCTTACCTTGTGATTGTCAAATTGGTTTGCTCAGGCCTAAAAACCCTTTATTCAGTCAATCACACCATAGCCGGTCTCATAAGAATGCATCATGTCTGTAGTATTCAAAAAAGTAGCTACACCCATATATGGAGCACTATAGCCAACCACTGACCATTCTGGATATTGATGGTTGTAAATAGAAACACTTGTACAGTTAGCTGGACTGATGAGAAACCTTCCTGTTACTCACCTATCAATTATTCAATGGTAAATAGGCTTTCCTCTCAGTCTAGAAAAAAATAAACACCACAACGGAATGTTTGTCTGGGTCAAGGTATAAGTTTTGCTCTCCATCCGTCTGGTCGGCGTGTCGTCATATCCGGAAACACATGTGATGACCCACTCAGCAATCACTCTTGAAAAACACCCATGTTACAAAGGTGATTTAAGATATCTGTCCATGCCCATAGGGGGGGTGTGTGTGTGTGTGTGTGTGTGTGTGTGTGTGTGTGTGTGATGATGCAGATATTAAAATAGCCTATTGGCTAATAAATTAATTGAACAGAGAACTGCAAAGCGTTGCATGGCCCACCTGCAAACAGGTAGCAAGTAGGCACTGGATTAAAGTTATTTACCTTAGACACCCCAAAACGTCCATATTGCATGGACATTCATGGAGAGCTTCAAAGTGATTCCACACAAATATTTAATAACAATATTAAGTGCTTTCCTGTATGATTTTCAATGCCTTGATTGTTGACACTTCATGTTACAGTTTTTCTCAATTGCTAAAACGCTAAAACCCATTGGCTGAACAAAGTTCTCAGTTGCCTGAACTCATGTAGCTAATTGTGGAGTCTGTTGTCAATACCTTAAACTATTTCACATGGTAAAACACAATTTGCAGAACTCACTTAGACTTTTCAGCAAAACTCTAAACACATTCTCAGTCTCAAAACACATTCTGCACTCTAATGCACATGTCATCCATACTGGTAAACACAAGTGGCAACAATCAAATACAAATAGAGAAAACATGTCATTGATTAAACACCACCACTCAAAATTGATTTCACTTGTATCAAATGGTGACACAACCAATATAAGCCAGTTTAGAGAGCAAACAGGTTGTTGAAGGTGGGAAGGAGAAAGTCTGAGAATAGATAGAAGAAACAATGTGAGAGGACGAGGACGAGTGCGTATGCGAGGTGGGCGACGAGGAGGAAGAGGGCAAGAAAGAGGAAGAGGAAGACAAAGAGTGGAAATATCTGATGAAATTAGAGGCTTCTTCCCCCGTTGCCTCAAGAGAGAAAATATTGCTTGTGATGTCGACGAAGTGCTCTGGCCTGACCCAGCATTGATGACATGTTGACTCCTTTGATTTTTGTCCCTTTTACTGTAGTAGGCCTACAGTGCATTGTAGGCTGTATAATGTACAATAAACAAGTTGTATGGCCCTGAACATTGGGCTTTCTATTTGTTACAGTAACAGTACTGACTGCTCAATAGATTTTGACTGGTTGCAGGTTCATATCAACAAAGAACAAGAGTGAGTGTGAGTAGTGAGATGCAGGGTACAGTACTATAGGGGTACAAGGAGGAGAAAGAACCAACAAAAATTAGAGCAAAGCAGAGTAGTAATTTCTGATACATTTTTAGCTACTATGAGAGAACATGTTTTCGTTCATCAAAAGACAATGACGGATAAATATGAAATTTGTTTTGAGATTAAAAATGTACTTCTCCCTGAGAACTATATATTTTGAACAATGTGTTTTCTATTTTTTTGGTGTATTGTTTACTGACTGCTTGAAAGTGTATATCATTTTGATCACTTTGTTTATGATGAGGTTTTGTGTTTACAGTTTCGAGAAAATGGGTGACTGTTTCAAGAAATGTGTTTTAGCAATCGTGAAAAACTGTACGTTGGGGGACACTGTGGCGCAAACAGTAGCCCCGACCATATTCGGGCTTGACGCCCATGGAGGACACAGGTTGGAATCCGGCCCGATGTCATTTCTCCTGTCCACTCCCCACCTCTTCTCCCTCTCATTTCCTGTCCCACTCTTCACTAATCTATCAATTAAAAGGCATAAAAGCCCCAAAAACAAAATCTTAAAAAAAAAATAAAAAAAAACTGTACGTGAATCTAGCTAAAATGTGAAGCAGATATAGCTAGAATGTGAATGATGGTTCTCATTAAAGTGAAACAAAATTTACATGCATAGAAATATTGCCAAATTCATGTTTTAAAATTATGCCACACATTTTTGCTCAACTGTTTGTTTAAGGCTTCCTTTTGGCAAGATATAAATGGACAAACACATACCTGTTCATCCATCCATCCTCATACTTTGGTTCCAATCCTAATACTGTAATTACTAAATAAGTGTTCGTAATTGGAAAGAAATCAATACTTCTGAGTAATGCTTTTCGCCAACATACCTAATAAAGCCCTTAAGATAACACCACAGTTGTTTTCAATCTAACCACACCTGAATGGAAAAGCTAGCATCCCCCGAAAAAAAAAAAAATTATTGTAGCATTTCCCAGTCTGTAAATGAAATATATTTTCTGCTACAGTGGACTGTCTCTGTGGCAAGGGCATTATGCATTGTCAATGGAGTCACTTCCATCATTGAATACATGTCTGACTGATTGTGGTCATTAGTCTTCATTGAAAGGGTTGAAAGAACCCATGTGGGTTTAAGTCAATCCCTGATACATTCCTAATGAAAGACTTTGACATGAAAATCAGATATGTAAAACCAGACAAGGATGAGTCTAACACTATGTTACATTTAGTCTATTAGTAGCTTATTCGGTTAAGTTCTCATAACTTGGTAACACACTGCTGAAATGGCTTTAACATCATTGCCACCTAAATTGGTAGTTTAGGTCATAAGTTTAGTCTTTAAGGCTATGACGACAATACAGAACATATGAGAGCTTAATACTTCGACGGAAGACACACTGTTAAATAGCTGCAATTGTTTTTGGGCAGTTTTTCTTAGGATTTCTAAGTTACAGGGTTTGAAGACTGCAAACCACCTCATTAGGTCACCAACATTAGCGGGATGCTATTGCAAAACACTGAAGATACAGTCACAGCTGACACCCACTCTTTAGGTCCTCTTGGTCAAATGATTAAATTCAAATTGTACCTTCTCAAGAGTTGGTTAATGTGACTGGCTAAAGCTTCAACGGTGGTCGTCTTTTTTTTATTGAATGACCTCATGGTCTGGTACTGAAAAACTAAACAAGTAAATAATACATAAAAAAAAAAAAAAATCAGAACACTGTTTCAACATTTAGAGGGTGGCGACTGTCTCTGGGAAATATCATGGTTTACAAAGGACAACTGTGTCTTAATGACGACGCACAGAAAGGCGAGGTACCCTGTTTTATGCGATCTAACCTTTCCTTGAAATGTCAGGAAAGCTCTTATAAAGGCAGTCAAGTCCAGAATAACAGGCTATGCAGAGACCAAAACCTTTGGCAGGCTTTTTACTGGGTCCTCTTACTAACCCATCTACCTGTCATCATGGTGGGTAGTGTAGCACAAGGTCCAGGTGGAAATGGCGGCATGAGTACACCATACACTTTTCTGGAATAATAAATCCATCTTGGCCTTTAAAGGATCCATTAACTGCCAGTAAAGCGTTTTAGTAGAACAACCTTGAAAGTTGGGCTTAATCGGCTCCAATCTTATAGTACATTAACAAATCCCAGCATGTCCTCCAAAATGCCCTGCCTTCGGAGTGAGAACCTGTAAGAGGGTCGGTGAAAATCAGTCGCAAACTGGAATAAAGGAGGCTGAAACTTTTGTAAAGAAAGATGAAAAGATCCAACGGAGAGAGAGATGGGAACGCACAGCATCGTCATGCCAACTTCCAACAGTCTTGCATGGAACATGCTGCCAAAAGGTAACATGATGATCACCAAACAGCAGTCCACCAAGAATACATGTGGTGCCCCCCCTCCACACACACACACGAAAAGTGCTGATGTCAGTGCAACAGCCTGCAGATCTTGTCCTTGAGGGAGGTGGGGTGGACTCCAGGGACTAATAGCCCTGATTGACGCATCTCTGGCTAAGTGAAATTATCTGTGATAAATTTGGCAGGCTTCCTTCCGCCTTGGCCCTGCACTTCTTCCTCTGAGGCCAAGAGCAAGTGAAGCCACCCCTGAGCACTTCCCTGATGAGTGTGCCACCGCTAGGGTACTGTCCTGGGGGAAGCTGGCAGCTCGGGCAGGAAATCCCTCTGCCGCAGGACCAAGAGATTCACCAACTACGTTCATGAATAAGAATGAATGCATAGGATGGATCTCCATCCATCTACCAATCAATTAATTTATTCTTACATCCCATCCATCCATTCATTCCCTTATTCATCACGCAAATAAAATCAGACCCCGAATTCAAACTCATTTGGAGACAAGCCACTGAAAATAAGGCCGCTGTTCAAAAATGTTGTACAGTTTTACGGCAGAATGCCAACCATTTTGCAAAAATAATAGAGTCCACTTGAAGAAAAGGAAGAAGAAAAAAAAGAGATCTTAAGTAATAGCAAGTTCAATATCCTTCAATAAATAAACTTGCAGAGTCAACATTTTTCTCAGTATCTGGACAAGAATCCAGCATAGGTATTTCCACAATACAATTCAACAATAGAGTAGTAATTAACTGTGGAGCCCTGCATAATGTGTACTGTTGAGAGCACACCTGTATGGTCTCAAAACAATGCAAAAAGGAATTACTGTTGCTGTGCACTGGCTCAGGTGAGCAGACGGGTGTTGTGATTAGCCAAAGTCCTATTAGGCAAACAAATCTTCATAGCCCATAATAAACAAGGAAATGTCAACCTCCACTAAGCCGGATTGAAAATGGGAAAATTGTACCATGTCCACACTGGTGAAACAGAAATCCAGCATGGCACAAAAGAGACTGATGTAACAAGGAGATAAGAGGACATGTTACATAGTTGAGTGGAATAATACAGAAGGGAACATTCAGCATGCATAAAACTATTCAGTTATCATGTCTATCTGGGAAGCAATTCAAGGGTTTAAATGGCAACATCTCTACAGCTGTGAAGAAACACTGAAACTTGGTGCAATTCATACAAATAGACAACTAAGCTTCAATACCCATTGAATGCATTTCTTTGGTTCTAAACCTGGTAAATCCTTCTGGTATTTTACACCATGGCTGGCCTTCCCCCCTAACTGAAGACTTCTGCCGCTGTTCCTTCATGACCCAGCTCCACACACCGGAGAAGGATGATGGGGGGGCGTTTGGTACGGAGGAGGTTCCCCCCAACAAGCAGAAGGCAAACGATGGCCGTCATCTCAGCTTTGCAGCAACCCTGCTCTATGTCTTAAAAACCCATTCACTGGAGAATACGCATCCAAGCGCACATATTTTCTCTCCATTTCAAGTGGCTATATATACGGATGTGGATGTGGATAACAATGGTGGTGAATCACTTCAGTTCACAGAGACAGTAATCTTGATTATGTAAACTCTCGACTATCCCACTGGCCAGCCAAAGGCCACTTTCAGTCCATTCAGACAAATGGCCAGGTGTGTGGCTGGACCATTGCCATAGAGCTACCGGGAGGATCCAAACATCAGATAAACACTGTAAAAATGTTGTCCATAATCACAAACAAACACAAAATGAATAAAAGTGTGTGGGGGGGCAACTTAACTCAGCTTGTGGGTGAACTGGTGACGCTCACTCCTTTTTAGGGCTGAACGATTTGGGAAAATAATCTAATTGCGATTTTTTACCAAAATATTGCGATTGCGACTCGATATGCGATTTTTTTTTTATCCTCTTTTTTTCCCAACAAAACGTAATGAATGATTTAAATATGACCAACACAATATTAGATACATTTAGTGTAAAATATTCTTTCCCACATTTTACATTTTTATTTAACTGCTCATTACAGAAACAAGAACAACAAATCGGTGGCTTTGCCACTGTGCATTTAAGTAATTTAAAAAAAGTAATTTTAAGTATAAAGACTAGGCATGCACTTTTTAAACACTGTGTGCAAAATGTACCATCTTAAAAAAAAAAAAAAAAAAATTATTAATTATTTTTAAAATTTTTTTTTTTTTTTTTGTGACCACGTTTTTTAATCGCGAACGTTGCGGTTAGAAAATCGCGTTCTATCATATCGCGATTAAATCGCAAATGCAATTAATCGTTCAGCCCTACTCCTTTTCATCCAATCATAATTTCGATAGCAGGGGGAGTGGGCTTCTTTCTCACTGCTAAACCCTTCATCATTAAATATAGGGGGTTCGGTAATGAGGCTTCTACCAATGAGAGGGATGCCTTAAGACACATCTAGACAACTGCTGATAGTTTGCACACCCTACCTTTCACTTTTGTTAAAAAGCATTATTCATAACAGTAATAGGAAATGTCAACACATGACAAACTCACTGCTGAATAGATTTGGCCCTTCACAAAACGCTTTGACAGTTTAAGCAGTGCTCACACTACATAGCAAAGAGTGAGAGACATGCAGGGATCCTCCGATTCCACAAAGCAACCAGCCCTGCGCAGTTCTGCTGAATCTGGGGCCGAAGCCTGTATTGGCCCTGGGAGCCTAGTGCGTTACTGCCATCTTGTGTTTGACATTAGGATTAAAGAACACTCGCACAAGACGGACCATTAGCATATCACGGCATAAAGGTAAATAGTACAACAGACATATACGTCCATATTTTTTATGCAAATATGTGGTATAAAGAACCAAGCCCATATAAGATGCCTTCACTGACGTGAGAGACAGTTTTTCACCTCCCCATCTTGACAAAAACAAACATGTATGCAATTTCTCTTCAGTCACAATAATAGTAGGAGTAAATATTTACAGGTTACACCTCCATATAGATGCTGAAGAAGGAATAGAACATAGAGAAGACAAAAACTGCCTGACTCCCAGTGGGCATCTGGGTCTGTAAACACTGCCACTACAAGGTTTCTGAAATTAAATTGACCCAGTGTATACATCCGGGGTTCCCAGTTTTGAAAGCAGATATCTTTTAAAAGATACAGGGATTTCTAAGTTACTGTGTGTGTGGGTGTGTGTGTGTGTGTGTGTGTGTGTGTGTGTGTGTATGTGTGTGTGTGTGTGTGAATGACAGAGAAAAGAGAAAGAGAGGGAGACAGAAAGAAAAAGAGAAAGAGAGAGGGATTCTCAGTTTCAAACTTAAAATGTGTGTGAGAGCGAGTGAGTTAAAGAGAGAGTGGAAAGACATTGCGCTCACCTGCTGTGATAATCTGTACTGTCCATGGATGCTTGGATATCAGACCCTGGTAGGACCTCCAAAGACCTGCCATGGTTCTGTCTGTGCAGTAAAGGCAAACGGGTTTGTTTCATCTCTTAGAGGGGCCATGACATGTTTTTCACAAAATGGAAAGAAAATAAATCCCCACTGGATTTTGAATGACATAAAATAAATGTTTCATTGAAGTTGAAAAAGTGGTAAAAGTTTTAAGAAATGTTGAAATATATTTGAAGTAATTGTGAACGACTATAATAAAAATTATTGTTGTCTTTACATCACATGTTTTGGTATCAATAGTTGGGCTCTGGCTCTAACCCTATTCAAAAGAGAAGAGATGCATAAACCACCTGATAAAACAAAATGTTAAAAACCGAAAAACTGACCAATGCTAAGCAAGCCTATTCCAGTCTTGCCTATAAATGTCGAAATTTCTGAGAAGTTGGTCCCCTGTTTAGGAAGCTAAGTAAAAACACGTGCTAGAAGTGCGCCCTGACGTTAAGTTACGTCTTGAAATCAAGCCAAGTCCACCGTTAACCAATTAGACCAAGCAAGCTCATAAAATTTCCTCGTCAGACTCTTCAGTATATTCGACTATGAAATCCCCGGTGACTCAAAAATATAGCCAATGTTATATTGTAGACAACTAAAACATACACCCCCCCCCCTGCCCCGGCTTTTGTGATCAAAGTCCATCTCTCTTGATTAAAATGTTGGACTTTCGGCACATTTCTTCATTAACCAGTCTTAACGTTGTCATTGCTCAATCACTTTAGCGAGGCTACATCAAAACAACCAACATATCGCCTGTCACATGTCACGTTTTAAGCTGCCAAATTTGCATCTATGAATCCCTAGCTACCTAACGTTAGCTAGTCATAGCATCATAAAGTCTGCTTCATTCACTTAAAAATAAGACCAATACTCCGCAAACCGGGCACGTAGTCCTTGACGAACTAACTAATTGTACCGTTGACTGTTCATTTGTCTTAATGACGCAAGTTGTAAAATTTAAATGGGGAGATATTAATATAAAATGTTAAAGTTACATGCCTGTGCGGTCAGGTCCACAAGCAGTTGTCAAGCAGCTCCTGGCGACGTCACTTCCACAATAAAGACAATCTTCATGAAACGGACTTCGTCGCCCTCTACTGGGGAAAAAACCCCACACCATACCACTTAATTCAAGTGTATTCTTTAGAAGTGCCTCTGCGACCTATTCAGGCCTGTCCCGATGGACAAAACAAAACCTTTCTTTGAACTATCCGCCATCTTCGCATGATGGTACCAATCCCGTCTCCTACATATCTTGGACAAGTAAATATGGGAAGGCACCACGTACAAATGACTGGAAAGTAAAGCCATTAAGTTCTTAATTTCTGTTTCTGAAAATATATCACCACACACAAGTAAAGTCAAGTTTAAATTTCCTTTATTGTACTTTTTTCATAGGATATGAACGTTTATTGTTTACCATGGAATGACCTGTTGCATTCAGACAGTTTATAACAGAATGGCTTGTAGATCATTTGGACATAGTAACACGCTGTAACACATATTTTGTGTACACTGTAGGTGCTCTTTTGCCAACATACTTACAGGTTCATACAAACGCCCTTCTACTTTTGCAACAAAGGGGTAGCCTGCTTAAATAAACACATGACCAGAAATATATATTTTTTTATTATCATTATTTCTATACATGCTAAGTGGGTTGCCCAAGATTGTCAGGGTCTATTAGTGTAATGAAAGATTGAGATTGATTGGGGCCTTCATTCATTCTCAAAAGCATCAAGCTATGGTAAAATACCAAAAAGGAAATACATTGCATTTAAAAAGGCAAGCATTTTCTACAACCCCTTACATTCGGGCATGAAAGCAGATATTTTTTTCTTGCAGGCATAAAACTGGCAAAGCAAATACAGACGTATGCTTTGTGCTCAAAGCGAGCGAAATTGTAAACTTTTTTGGCATTGTACAGAACAAATTGGCAAAAAATGTTGAAGAGCAAAAAATAGGGATTTCCTGACAAATTTCAGAAGTGTGCTAAATGGATTAACTGGGTATTCATTTTGTTGAATATATAGTGTGAATTCTTCACACTCCCAGTGCTCAGGGTTGTAAAATATCTCCATTTGTAGCAATTTTAACTTTAAATATCGCTTAGACCAATCCGTAATATTTTAGTATGCAGCAGATGTCCTTTCTGATACAACCATTATGGTGGTAAAAAATAAATAAATAAAAAAACGGATTCAATCGTGTAGACAGTACATCACAAATGTAGTAACCTGCATGTCAACATACTGAAACATCCTTGTGAACATGTTATAATGTAGCATTTAACTAATTTGAGAAACTAACCATGTGATCTTTTCACCCCCTTTTTTTTTCTGCAGCCACAATATGCTGAACTTAACTTCACTCTCCTACACATCTGCTTCACATAAAGGCAAGTATGTCAGTGAGAAGATGCATGATGCCCTTTGACCTTTCACCAGTGTGAAAAGGAGGAAATGCATTCCTTGCACAATTCCTTATTCCGAGATTCCAGATCGATTTATTGGAAATGAATGGGGTAATTCAGTCACACAATTCCATTCTAGCCTGGACGCTTTGTGAAGACATATTTAATAAAGTCTCAACTACACTGCAGGCTTGAACATATAAAACAAATAACTCTGGTGAATTGCCACATGAATGTGATGGGGGCGGGGTTCATTAGACTTTTAAAACCAAAGAAAGATTTTCGCCTGGACAACATTAAATACACACAACAATATAATTTACAAAACAAAAGTATCATTCAAGTAGGTAATCAAGAATAAAATGGCTGAAAAATTGAATCCAGAAGTGTTTCCATACCTGAAATACATTTGCCACAGCTGAAATACATATCAAAAAGGAGGAGGGAAAAAAAGTTATCCTTCGGACGAGATACTTTCCTGAATTGATTCCCTTTGATACTAAAATAACAGGCTATCCCCTTTCAACAAGACCTTTTCATTAAAAAAAAAAAAAAACATTGTCACTCACTTACAACTTCAGTTAAGACTTAATGTCTACATAAACGAATCACAAGGACATCACCCTTGAGCATAATGAAAAGATATACTTTCTAAAAAGGAATTGAGAATCAAGCTGTAACAACTTCTTTTCACTTGTGAAATTCAAGCACTTTTGGAGCTCACACCTGCACGCCTCTCAATGTCGTACCCGAGCCATCACGTAGAGCATTCTATGCCATAATACTACCAATCACATCCTTTCCCTAAAAGATCAGAAGGAACATCTATAGGTCAACATATCACGACTATCAAATACCCTCCATTCTGTTCCATCTACCACCATCGTCAGGGAAAAGATATTAACTGTTCTGATCGGAGCCCACTGAAGTCGTCTTCATCTGCAGAGTGGACCCCTGTCGAATGCTTCTGATTGGCGATGGGAGTCAGGATGAGCTCTGGCCTTGTGATGAGAGGGGACACTGAGCCTCGGGAGGTGTGGGTATAGCAGCAGAGCCTGGCATGGCAGAGAATGACTGACAGAGAGGTGAGAGCAGGTTGGAGGATTGGAGGGCTGGGTGTTGATGGGGTTTGTGAGTATACATTGAGTATAGGTACGTGCTCAATGTGTGCCTCCCCCCTCACACCCTCTCTGTCCACCCTCACGACATTCAGTAGTCCATCCCCTCATCGCTCTCATACCAGTCCGAAGGGGCGTCGGTCCCGAAGTAGCGGTCCCCAAAATTACCTACAAAGAACAAGAACTCATCATCTACAGTAACATCTCTTCACCTAGGAAACGTTTTAATCTCAAAGTCAATGGCTGTACCAGCACCAAGACATTCTTATTCAACGTCAATAGAACACGTCAAATCAATCTCCCATGGTGACAGAAAACCCAGCATGTCGATTGGTTGAATTAGTGAAGGACATGAGGTAATAATCACATTGATCTCCAATAATACATCAGAGGGTTAGTCCACTAACATACACCTGTAATGAGAACACAACACAACATGTTGTCTGCTTGAATGTCTATGGAGGTGTCAGGTCAGACAGAGGGGAGACTCTACTCACCTATTCCTGGGATAATGTGGAAGTGGTCGTTGACCCTCTTGTCCACGGCCGTGGTGATGATGCGCACCTTGGGGAAGGCATAGGCCACCGAGTGGACACCCATCTCAGCCATGAGGAGGGACAGCAGGAAGATCTTGTCTTCCTGGACGTCATGGTCCTGTAGAAAGAGAGGACATTTAGGCATAGGCTTTGCCTGAGCGTTTCTAGGAATTTGTTTCCGTCCTATATTTCCCACCTTAGACATCCTACATATATACCACTGCAGTCAGTCACCTGGCATACCCTGTTCATCTACTCACCACTCTGCATGGCCACTGGACTACCCTAGTGGTTACCTGCGCTATTCTCTACCATGTCAGTTTCAAGAATACCACAAATCTAGGATCACAAACCATCTACTGCAAAGGAATCAGTGAGGTAATAGCAGCACAATATTGTTACAAGTTAGAGTTTCAAAGTTGTTCTCTTCCATCACCTTGATGACCGCCTTTGTTTAGGTTAATGATTCAGTGGCTACAAAAGGCCATCAATAAAAGCTCCTCCATATTTTTCGATCTTGGCTGAATTGGCTTAATAATTTTAAATACAGTCTTAAATAACTTTAAGGACATCAGAGTCTTTGGCTCTACCTTCAGACAGAATTTACCCCCCCCCCCACCTACTTCGAAATATTCCCTGTGCGTGCTGCCCAATGCCCTTACAGGCAATAAAGACAGCGTGCACCAAAAACTGTGAAAGCTAAAAACGAATTAATTTAGAATTGTGTGAGGTTTGAAAGTGTTCACTTATACTGTGCACTGTGCGTTCACTACATATCTGACTGTGTGCATGGGGTGAGTTCCCTCACCAGAAGCACTCTCACGGCCATCATGGCGGCAGCCCCAGTGGACACGGTGCTGTCCATCAGGATCACATAGTCCTCACTGATGTCCTTAGGCAGGCGCAGGTAATGAAGCTGCGAGAGAGACACACAACCAGAAAGCCACATTAACACTTTACTCTAAAGCTCCATTAACTAACATTCATTAAATGCCTTCGTTAACATCGTTAACTACAGTACTTAGGTAATTACAGTAATACTACTTATACCATGGCTTGTTTGAATTCCCCTGTATGCCTCCACTTCTTGTTGTGACCGCATTACCACCTTTGGAAGTGCTTTACTTTCTGTTACCCAAATGCAGTGTCTTCAGTTATCCCTTTACTTTATGTTACAAATTGCTTAGGTTAATGGTTTATTTAGTATTACATTGATATATGTTATGGAAGTGGTCTTGGATATAACCTCAAGAAGCAGAACAAACCATACAATCCAGAATTGAACATGTTTTAAATGACTAAATTAATGGTTTTATGTAAAATACAATACTGCAAAAAAAATCTTCAAATCCAGTGCAACATCTCAAAATTTTCAGAGAGGTCTTTCATATTACACCTTCCCACACTGAATTCAAGGTTTTCCAAAGGCCTAAAACTGTTGCAAAGTGTTTGTATTGCAACTGAACATAAGGTCATCAGTTAACCATGGGCTTGACAAATCGCCTTGACTGAGGACAAGGGCTAATATGGAACAGATAAGAAATGCATTGGACAGATGTTTTATGACCTGGAAAAGTATGCGAGTGTGTGTGTATGGTATGTGTGAGTATGTATGAAAAAGTGTGGAAGTGTGTGTGAAAGTGCATTTTTAGGTGTGAGGTACAGCATGAATCTGTAGGCAGCAGACAGGTTGTGTGTTATGGTTAGTTTGTGTATGTTGGCGCTCTGGGATAAATCAGACTTGTCCCCTTTTTCAAGGATGACAACACAAGGACACCTGTTTACATGTAAGCTCTGTGCCAACAAAAAGGGACGCTGGTGTAAAAGCGCTTGGATATGGGGCCCTAGTCATGTCTACTGTAGCAAAGCTAAGATCATAAAATAAGCTGACCAGCTCCCTCTAGTTCATGGTGTCAAAAATGAGAGAAAAAAGAACAATAAATCACACAAGAGAAAACTCTCCTCTATAGTTTTCTTTGTTAAAGTCTGTGGTGAGGTACCTCAGGCTCTCCAGTGTCGTGGTTGGTTTGGATGAGGATCTTCCCCAGACGAATGTCTTTACAGACAGCCATCAGGGCCTGCTCCATGGTCTCCCCCGCTCGCAAAATGGACACACCGCTGATCTATACATACACACACACACACACACACACACACACACACACACACACACACACACACACACACATTAACCTGCTTAAAGTGGTTACATTTGTTTTCTTTTTAATGCATAGCCATCAAAAACAAACAGCCTCAAACACACACATGCCTAATCATAGGTCTAAAACACAGTACAATTTCGTTGGATTCTGACCCACATGATCACTACAGACCCTTACCACTGAGACTATGCCACCATCACTGGCAAAAGAACTTTTCAGAAAAACAAACAAACAAACAAACAAACCCTTTTGCCACTGAGCCGCTTCCCCTCATAGATGGATCCTTGAGGCGTCTCCACAGACACAGGCTGTGAGAAATACAGAGATCGCCGAGTTAGCGAAACCTTGACTAAGCAATGGACACAACCTTGACATGCTGACTGCTGTTAATCGAAGACTTTTAACATCCCATTAAAATTCCTCGTAATCATACATCATCGCCCCCATCAAAGACCCATTAGGTCTGACGAAGCCTCAGCATAACAACATCTTACTAATTGTCATGGCTGCCCTATTGACAGCAAACAAGACCTCTCAGTCCCCTCATGCAAGCAGTAAGGACTGAGGGTGATTGGTGTAGCGTAGAGCTGTGGAGTACTGTAGTATCGCGGAGGTCAGCAAGTTTGAGGGATGCTTCAGTGAGTGACAGGCCGCTCACCTTGAGAGGCAGGAAGGAGAGAGCTCTCTCAATCAGCAGCCTCATTAATCTCTTGGAGTAGAAAATGAATTCATCCCGGTTCGTGTCCTTATTCCTGTGAGGGGCAGAGGGAACGGGTAGAGACAGGTGAATAACCACTGCAGGAGAAAGGGAGTGGTGGTTTTGTGGGTGCTCATTTTTAGCCTCTGTGAGGGGTCAAATGAGGACGGTGCGGGCAGAGGGGTGGGGCCTGAAAGTGGCCACACTCCCAGTCTGTCTGTTTCCTACCAATGGTCATCCTCTTTGATGTTCTCACTCTTTCCCTCTACACCATATCCTCCGCATCATGGCATGAGCTACGAGGTGCGATCAAAAAGTGCAGCGACTGTTCCTGTGCATTCAGCAGGGGCGAGCAATACCTTTCATTAGTCAGTATTCTGCGTTATGTCACCGCTTGTAGGTGCATATTTGCGTTTTCACCATGCGCCTCAAAACTTGAGCAAACATCATATTCTGTCAAACTCGGGAAATCTGCAACAGTCAGTCTCGGAACTTTTTGTATCGCACCGGCCAACACTGAAACTCAGGCTAACCTGTTTACCTGGACACTGAAATAAATTAAAAGCTGTGAGATCTTAATAGCTCATGCCTGTCTGGGCGTGGGGGTGCAATGATTAGTGTCACCAAAGCGGTTGTCCCGGGTTTCGATTCCCGATTCGCTTCAAGTTGACTGTACGTCGCTTTGGATTAAAGTGTCTGCTAAACACCTGGCTTTTGTACCTTTACATTCCACTCACTAGCTATATGTCTGAAACCTGTCTACCTGTTCCTCCAATGCTGTATTTAACACTTAGCCATTCTTGACCCCCTGTAACCCTGCTTCGATGAACAATGAGCGTACAATCGTAGCTCTTCTACTTTAACTACCACCGATGGGCGACGTGGGGGTTGTACCTGATGATGGTGTGCATCCCGCGGACCTGCGGCGTGTTCTCCAGCACTGTGAGGGTCTTGGGTAGTGGCTGGCCTTGATGGGCAGTGGCCAGGGCTGACCTGTTAGCACATGTTGGGCAGAAGCAGGATGATTGATGGTTGGTTGGTTGGTTGGTCAAAGCCCAAATCAAATGCTAGGTCACACTATTTTTCACAGCAAAAAGAGTGTTAGGTGGTAATGACAGGTCAGGTGCAAAATAAAGGGTGTTAATCTGCTAGAGCCGACAACATTGATGTGCCACACTGGGGTTGTAGTTCACAACGGTTTTAGGTTTAAATGTTTGTATGTGACATTTTGATGCAGTATAAACAATTTTATGTGGCTGAAGTTTATGAACAAATGTATGGTTTTAAGTGTTTGGTTACTTACAATACACCACTTAACATAGTTCCAAACACATAGTCATTCTTATGAATGACTACTGTATTAAAAGTGCTTTGTTTAGGTCATGCATTACACATTGTTGATGCCAGCACTCTCAAACTTTGACCTACTCCCTCGAGCTGTAATACTATATGGTAGTTTCATAGACCTACAATCAACTACTATCACTGCAGCATGTCTTATTCTGTCCTCAAACAGGTTTCTGATATTCCCAGCAGCGTGACCCATCATATGCTCCTGGACTTGTGGGCTGCGGGCTGAACCCAGGTCAGACCAAGCAGCCGGGGGGCGTAAACATTTTAGACAACTTCTCACTGAAGGCAGTAACATAAGTCATATAGAGGTTATATGTCCTCTTAAAAGCTCACCCCCACCTTTTCAAATGTATGGCATAAGTACAGAGCCATTAGTCATGTCAAAATCCAATGTCATATTTCAATTCATAATTGAGGAAATTGGTAATAATAAATCAAGTCCTGGAGTATTTAAACATGCCTCAAATAGGATATAGTCCATCATGCCCATGAAACCACCATTAAGTATCTGGCAAAAAATATTTTACTAGGTAAAAACAAATAAGCAATAAGAATTCAAACATCTGTGTTGTTAGATTCACAAATAAATGTAAGAATGTCTCATAGGTGAAACTGGGTTAATAAGATAAGGAAAGTCACAACAACATAGGAAAAAAAAAAAAAAAAAACACAAAGATGCAGGAATTTATCCTCACATATCCCCACGCTGCTTCCTCTGGAGAAGGTGACAAATATTCATTGAAGAACATAGGGAGGACAAAAGACAGAAAGAGACAGGGAGGGAGAGAGAGAGAGAGAGAGAGAGAGAAAGAAAGAAAGAAAGAAAGAAAGAAAGAAAGAGAGAGAGGGAGGGAGGAAGGGAGAGAGATAGAGAAACAACAAGTGGGGGGAAAGAGAACATCCCAATTAGAGCTCAGTCACTTGGTTGTGGCACCGAGTCCGTCGCCGCTTTGAGAGGGGGGGGCCCCCAGGAGCCACTGGGGGCCCCCCCCTCTCGCTTTGGGGTGCAGGGATGGTTTGAGGGAGGAGGAGGGTTGTCTGTGTCTCAGACTGGTGGTGAACAAACAGAATTTGGGGCTAAAGCTTCACCACATGATTAACTGGTGACAAAGCCATTGAGAAATGTATAAATTAAGAATTTAATCTTCAGGTATGGAGGTCATCAAGAGGCTTAGTCGAAGAGTCCGAAGCTTGGTGCCTGCTTGCCAAGATAACATTTTCAGATTAACCACCACAAACTCTGAAACACACATCCGCTCCTCCCTCATCTTAGCGCCAGCTGTCAAAAACAACTGTTCCTTCAGGAGAGACAAATGGACTGTCGCTCTCTGGCCAACTCAGACTTTTCCACAGCTCCCTAACCCGTCAGCTCTTTTACAAGTTAGTCATAAATTAATTCCAGCTCTCTCATTAATGACGCAATAACAGACTCATCATGGCTGCCGTCGCCATAATCGTTAAATACTTCTCTCTGCTCAGCTAGAGTCGCCATCTCTACACCACCCCACCCTCCCAACACAGAATTCTAAGCTGAGGAGACCATACAGGGCACAGGTCCTTTATGTCTCTCCTGTTCAGGAGGGTGTTTCCTGAAAGCATCATTGAACGACCACCATGGTAGCAAAGAGAGAGTGTTTAAGTGAATTATAGTCACTTTATCTTTTAACGGCAGAGGTCACTTAATGATGCCGACGGGACACACCCCAGAGCCTGGTACTTAAAGGCAAATGAACAGCGAGAAAGTAGGAAGAAGAACGGGGGAGGGAGGGGGGCATTAGAAGCCAGTAGAAGAAGGGGATAAGAGAAGACAAGAGAGGGAAGTGGCCACCATACCTCACTGTGCTTTCACGCTGAGATGGTTAAGAGTGCGATCGGTCGAGTGGGGGAGTTTAGCAAGCGGTTCGTTACAAAGGGTACACGCATGGGGGGGGGGAATTGGGGGATTTTGGGCGGGAAGGGGGGGGAGAGAGAAAATAAAAACCATGAGAAAAAAAAAAAAAAAAAACAGAAGTCATGAAATGGAGTGCAGAGTGAATGCGAGTCTTAACAGTGATTCAGTTACAGCACACCCCCACTCTCCCCCACATGCCTTCACTGCCGCAGGACACAAACGACGCAAAACTTCGAGTGGACGCTGGGAGAATTTGCCTGTTCAACATGAACTACTCTGTGGCACTCCATAACAAAGTAGCTAACAAAGTGGCTGTCCTTTATATTTAAATCACAGCTGACGTGTAGAACCGCTCACTCATAAAATGCCTTGACGATTGCACGAGGCATGTAATGCAACACTGGAACAGTTGGTACAGGAACACTTTACCCTGTTCTGATTGAAATGACACATAGCGCTCTGTGATGGCCTTGAGTGTTAAAAAAAACGCACTGATAAATGTCTCAAATTTGTTGCAACAATGCGTGCAGGCTTTTCCCCAGTGTTTATCTAGTTCTCTTGGCTAAGCCACACTGATCGTTGCTGCCTGTTATTAAGTTGCAAAACATGGAAGGTCGTTGCCTCTTGCAGGACAGGGACCAACGAAGTCCAGGATGATGAAGGCCACACTTGAATATAGTTGAAATTCTACTTTGATTCCTGCATTGGGGGAGAAACCCCCTTCTTTCGAACAGGCCCCCCAAAATCGCGCAAACGTGGCTCTGCAGTGCTAGTTTATGGCATCTTTCTCTCCGTCAGGACAGGGCCACGCCTCATTAGCCATAATCAGTCCCCTCGTCCCTCAGCATGATCGATCCCCGGAGCAGCATCGCCACCGCCGCACTCTCTCACTCTCTCTCCATCATGGGAGATAATACATGACTTTTATTCACACCGTCGAGCAAGGAATGGGATTTCATTTCGGAAGAGTCTTTAATCCCCTGCTTTTGTCAAACACAATGAGTATTTGTTAGCGCGTATGCATAGAGCATATGCGTATTTGTGTGTAAAAGGGTCAGTCAGATCCTATGTAAAGGCACCGAATTGACGTGCAGTCTGCTCTTACGCAGGCCTTGTGTTCGACGTTCCCCTCCACAAGGGGCACGGACAGTGATTAAAGACGACAGGAAACGGCCCTTTTCATGAGGGACCCTCGTCCAGACGTTCCATCTTGTCTTTAACTAAGAGCTACAGCCTGTCGCGTTAGGCCTCTGTGATGGATGGCAGAAGAGGGCGAAGGCCATAAAAAGAAGCCAGCGTTCCAGGGATCGCACAGGACAGGGGGCTGATAAAAGCCTTTCAGAGGACAGCCTGAAGAAGACACAGGCAGTACAAGGCATCATTGATGGGACATAGTAGAGAGGGGCATGCAGCTCTATCTTGTAATAGTCAATCCTTATGATCACATTGTGTACCATCTACTAAGGTGTGGCTCAAGTAGGCGTCAGCGGACTTGTAAATCCTGTGTGTGACTGTACGGTCAATGAGGGGCCGAGGCCACCAGGGGGAACCTGTACCTCAAGGATTCTGATCACAGCCAAGGGAGGCAATGGGGGTGCGTTTGGCAAATGTTGCCATCTTTGCTGTGCATGTCATTCACATGTTGTACAAAACTGATTCAGAGGCATGGATTTATCAGTGGCAATGACATGGACAACAGATGTTGATATTTACAACATGGTTCTGAGGGCAGACTTGAACAACTGGAGGACTCGTTTTTGGGACACTTTTTTGCCTATGCAACGAAACTGATCTAGAGACATCACATTAGCTATGATCTACGTGTCAGACACAAAAAGCACTGGAGATATGTACTATGCAATTCTCATCACAAAATACATTCAAATTCATTCGGTCATATAAGTCGCCAGCAATTACATTTGAGTTGATTGTTACATCACATCCTCATATAATGTTATGGTATGGGTTGCATGGAGAAAAAAAAACATGCATAACACAAATTCTGGTGCAGGTCAGAGGTTATATTTGGGTATCAACACTTCATGATGTTATTATAAGAAACACACAAGGGCAGAGAGGAATTCATGTGACATACCTTTTCCAGTTGACTGTGCACATGCTGTACAATTAAATCCAGTGCAACAAAGTTCTCACCCCCTGCGGCACAGACAACCACGTATACGTATGAGTATTTTGGCTGTAAGCTTTAAGACTTCAAAAGAGAAAACATCTGTTAAAATGTTGTTGATGTTGGGAGTTTTTGTCTTTTCCCTGACGTACCTCTGGGAACAACAATGTCTGCCACCTGCACGGAGGGCTCGATGTATTGCTCAAATGACGGCTTGACAAACTTATTGTACTGCTTGATGACACCAGTGATGTCACGACCCCGCTCCGAAATGTCCCTCTTGAGACGCCGTACCAGGCGAATGTCTGAATCAGTGTCAACAAACACCTTCATGTCTAGCAGCTGTTTGAGGGAGACAGGGGGGGACAATAACAGTTTTCATCCAAAGTTTAAGACTTTTGACAACACTCACCCAATGCACATGTAGTATTTTGCAATGAGGTTGATACTGCAACAAATTATTTGCCTTTCCAAACAGTACAGTTTCAATGGACACAAAACAGCAAAAGACCCACTCCGCTTTCTAATGTTTATCTTCATGTTTAATTCACAATTGATTTTAGCTTTCAACATCTGTCGTCAGCTGTGTTGGATCAGAACTAGACGCAGAGCGGAGGTGAAGAGCTACATTTTTTTACCTCAGCAAAAAAAGTTAGAATCAATGGCTGCAATGTAACGCTGAATTAGGAGGGGGGGGGGGGGGGGGGACAAAAAAAATGTATTGATGGCAATGACACTGAAGTAAATCAGGGATGCAACGAGACGGCCAAAACTCACTAAATCTGAATCTAACCGTCACACACACACACACACACAAACGGCAGTGCAAGCAGACCTGTCAGCTTACGAGAGGGCCGGGATGAAGGGTTTGCTGTGCACCACGAAAGGTGCACATAAAAAGAGCCTGACTAGCAGTAGTGGCCACGGCAGTCCATCATGCTTTTATGCTGGTCCCCTATTCACCGTTCACCTCAGCCTCGCCAATACCGCCCCCGCCTTTCATAAGAGGGATGACCCCAACATGCCCCCGTTCACAAGCCACCTCCATTCTACCGCTGCCAAAGGAGTTATAGACGAGATACTGACGGCGATCAAGTGTAGATAGCACTGATTTATGTGTTTTCATGCATGTTCACAGCCAGCATTGGGGAAGGTCGTGTCGAAAAACAGGCACTTAAAGGAAATTGTGAGCTATGTCTGGGGCAACCGTGTTGAAGAAAACAGCCCTCGAGGTAGGGGGTGAGCTTCCTGTTGGCCAGATGAGGAAAAAACAAAACACGATGCATTATCTCAAGTAATCCCTAACAAAAGGTTGGGTGATGAATCACTTCTAAGCAGAACGACTTTGCAGAGGCTCGTACAATTACTTGCTTTTTTAATTCGTATGGATTTCTCAAAAACGCCCGGGCTCAAAACAATCGATCTACACAAAGGAGCCGGTCAAGTACTGCTGTGGGTGAAGGGGGGAGAGGAAGTAAAAAAAAAACCACACAACCTGCTTGACTTGGAATGCGATGAACTTCGTTTGATGGCTCAGAGAGCAACTGACACTGATTTATCAGCCAAGAGGCACTTTGACCAATACCAATGGATGGGGGATATGATCTGAGCCTGTACTGGAGGTGGACCAGGACACCAACATCTTTCAGTGGATGTTCAGAGCAAGAATAATCAAACTAAGAGTTGACTCAACTCAGTATAGTACCATGTGGAGAAATGGCCTCCCCTTTTTTTAATTATTAGTGTACAAAAAAAAGGTGCTTTGAACATACCAATACACTACTTTGGTAACCAACTGACCTAATCCGCTGGTGAGCCCATTTTGTTCCTAAGGGCTAACTTATTTTATTTCATCCTTACATTTTCATGCCAGTGCTTGGTGTTTCTCAAACGTTTCCAATACAAGTATTTTTTATACAAAAGAAAATCCCCCCCTCCCACACCAACAAAATGCATTAAATGTCAAATATAAAAATTGCAGCATATCACAGTCATGGTGATCCAGTCGAGGCACATCCCAGAGCTCACGACTAAATGGAAGAGTCAGATTAAATCAGGCTAGTGATTCCCAGCCTTATCACAGGCTAGTGCAGAGCTGAGGCCAGAGCAAATCATTTCCTGGCGGTTCCTCCAGTGCTGCGGTGCGGTTCCATTCATCAGAGGTGCCGCCATCTCCGCTGAGTGGCAGGCTCATTAATCAATCGCAGAGCCGGGCAGCAATGGCAGCGGCGGCAGCAGCAGCAGCGGCGCCAACCGATGGAGAGGGATAGCGCCTGCGTTCATTCACTCCTCTCTCCCTCAGAGCATTCACACGCTCATTCACCCGTGTCTCACTCATTCTCTTGTGTGTGCTTAAATACCTGCTCACCCACTGCTTCAGTTCCTTAGCCATCCTCTCCCCCCTCCTCCACTCTTTTCAACATGTCCTGTGTGACACCCCTCACTCTTCAATTCATTTTTATTTATATAGCGCCAAAACAATCAAATTGTCTTGATTGTTGAAAAACAATCAAGAGCCCAGGGCCTGAACCCCCTTAGAGCAGTGGCGGCAGGGCCAAGAAGAAAATAAAAAAACTCATTTGCTTTTACTCAACTCCACATCAATCAATCCATTAAACGGTGCTTGTTGTGTAGAAACAATACTCTTTGCATTGTTATATCTAAATGATCACTGTGTAACAGCATTTATACATCTACACTGTCAAAATTTCATCACTATAATTTTAATCCTAACTCTAAACCTGACCCTAGGTTCCAACGCGT
Organism: Clupea harengus; assembly: GCF_900700415.2. Taxonomy (NCBI): domain Eukaryota; kingdom Metazoa; phylum Chordata; class Actinopteri; order Clupeiformes; family Clupeidae; genus Clupea; species Clupea harengus. The sequence continues at coordinate 9,877,791 of NC_045166.1, forward strand.
CATAACACCTCGGCACAGTCTCTCCTACACCATTATTAATGAAAGTGTTATACGGACTAGAACAGTTGCAATGCAATTGAAAATGCAGTCCACTTTTGCCTTTCATCATCTTCTCTTCCCACTCCATCATCTCTCCTCTTTTAAGACCATCCTAGATTCCAACCCCCACCCCCTTGCTGGGGACTCGTATGATAACGAGTGAGAAAAACCAAAACAGACCCTTACCTTCAACAGATCCTTGTTAGCCAACGCCAGGATCCCTTCAAATATGACAACATTGGCCCCGTACACAGTTTTCTGTAAGACAAGAGCACATAAATCGAGAGATCAGCGTGGGACTCGTTCAACCATTTTCCACCTGCATAAGGCCGGCCTGCACTCCCAAGCTGGCATCGGAATCAACCCCCTGCCACAAACGGAGGAAGAGGGAGGTGCCAGGGGAGGTACTGGGGCAAGACTTGATTTCTGTGGGCATAAAATTCCTGGAAGTGAGCTCCATACCAAGCAGTCCTTCATGCCAGGACATGTTTACAACAAAGCCAAGACTTTATCCTCACCATTCCTTCTCCCTCTCTCTGCAACCTGGCTCTGATTTACAGTGCTAATCTAGGCGATGCGCTCAGTGTAATTACCCTCCACCACGGCTATCTGATGGGAGGATAATGTGATTCTCTCCTCTCCCCCCCCCTCCCCTTCTTTCCTCCCCCACTCCTCAGGAGGCAGTTTCCTGAAACTCTTTAGATGAGCTGTGCTACACCTCAACTGGCATGAGAGGGAGAAGACGTGGGGCCAACACGCTGCCAAGCTGCGTCTAAGGTGGCAATGGGTAAGGGGCAACTCAGATTAGAAGATAATGTACCCCATACAGTCACTTCTCATGCTTCTTTTTTTTGCTGTGCTGCAGAAGCATGACTTTAATGGCGTCACGATCCCAGTGAAGGTCTGCCATAAGCAGAGAAGAGGGAGAAGAACGGTCAATGGGCAGTTCGTCTTCCTATCGATCCTTCGGAAGCGAGGGGCAGAAGACACAAAAAGGTGCATAAGTGCCACTGGCGCATTCTGTTCGAGTCCGGCTCATAACACACCCCCAGGAATCCTAAAGGAGTTTTAGAGACTGCGGCTCGTCAGGAAGGGGACCCCTGTGATACTGCCGGCTGGGGGGGCTCAGCTCACGCTTCTTCATGAGGAGGCGATTAACATCAGAGCGGGCCATAAACACATGCCTGGGGCCCCCTGAAGCCACTGGCTTAGTTTATAGCTCCTCACAGGAAAGTGGAGAGAGATAATTACATTTACATCGCACCTGGAAAACAATCATAACATGAATCTGTCTCTGTGCCAACATCTTAGATTTCGATTCTCAAAAAGAAAACGACTTTGGTTCTCTCAGCCATGAAATTGCATTGAGATGCGATCACATAAAGGCAACGGTAGAATTATTTTAATGCGCATATCTGACTGCCCTTTTTTTGCCACATTCACAAGCCTGGAACCATCGTGTCTTATTGTTTTACATTTAACATTTTATAAGAGAGAATTTACAAGACATTACAGACCATTGCTTAAAATACAAAGTTAAAAACTCAATCTCGATGAGTTATGTCTATATATTCTTACCTTGCTTATCTGGATGAATTCCATCAGAACATATGAAAATAATAACACATTTCAAACATGACTACAGGGATCTAAATCACACACACCCCAGCATTTGCCCCAGACCCAACCCAACAACCCAACAAGAAAAGCCAGACTCTTACCCACTCCTTGCGGCGGCTGTGATTGGTGAAGTCATAGACTGGCACCTTAACGCTTTTGCCCTTCTTCAGTTTCTTTAGCACGTTCACCAGCAGCTCGAAGTCGAAGGCATCTGGGTGGTCAAAGTTGTACTCGTTCCTGGCCGCAAGCTCCTGTTCGTCTTTGGTCAACACCTGCAGTGAAAGGGCAAAAGAAAAAAATTGGAACAAAAAGAAAAACAGGGTGTTTAAGACGCCCACTACCCCAAAGCATGGATTACTGACGTTAGACATCAATCACCACACCCTGAGGTACCCTGAAGCAGAAAGAAAAAGAATACCAACTTAGCCACCGTGCTAAGGACTCTTTACACAAAAATGTGCAACGCCCCTCTTTTGTATTGAATTAAAAAGGTGGATGATGCGTGAATGAGTCATTAGTCTGCTAATCGCTGAGAGTTAAGGCAATTAAAGACCGACATGGGGATTGATGGTAGGCCCAACAGAGGCTGAGGATGGAGCCAGAGAAACCAAGGGAACTGGCACACTTTGTTGCTACGCTCCGCTACCCTCTATTGTGCTCGTAGTTCTCTTATTAAGATAGCCAACAAGATCACTAACAAAATGTACTGGATAACAGAGTGTGTAATGGATAACTCAAAGTGTTTGATCAAGTGCTTGAACACACACACCTGGCAAGCTGTACTTTCTTCAAGAGTGTGACGCTAAGAGCACTTTGTGGGTTAAGAAAGTCAGTCCCTGTAAGCTGAATAGCTCCCTGCAAAACCATTCACTGCTTTGATCCAAATGTATCGAACGGTTATCTGTAATCAACCATCATCTTCTGTCGTAGACAACTATGAGTTTACCTTGTAGAAGGAGTCCATGGACAGGAGAACTACCCACGGTACATCCAGGGCTTCAATGATCTTATTGGCCACAGTGGTTTTCCCAGAGGCACTGCCGCCACAGAGACCTGCAACACCAGCAGAGAGCACCAGATTCATTCACAGGCACACTGCAAGACTGACTCAAGGAAGAAGAAAAAAAGTCTCAAAAGTACCTTTGGTTTGATAAATACTGTAATACGACAACAATGCTTCTGATGACGACAAACACTCAGTATGATGGTACACAGTTTAAAACTATTCTTGATATGACAGGACATGACTGAATACAAACCGAAAGCAGCAAAACCCTTCCAAATGCATCTCAAAATACAATAATCATGAAAGTCCACGCCAGGATTCACTCAATACAGAAGTTAATGTAAGAAAAAACATTGACACCATAAAGGATTTCTGGCTAAAGGGGATACTGAAATTGTTGCTTTGTCAAAGCACAAACTAAATGTAAATGCATGACTGTTGCATGACTGCATGAGCTGCTCTGATGGATCTATTCCTGCTTCCCCTAGACTGAATAAGTTGGGAGTCTCAGGCAGAAGAGTCTCTCTTGTCTGCCTGCCCCCCCCCTTTTAAAAGCGGAACAATCGACCTGGAACACCCAAGTGTGAAATTGTAACCCGTCAGCTGGATACAGTGAGGCAACATGCTGAATACTAATGACTTCGGGGGCCGTCACCGTGGAAACACCTCTGCCAATTACCATCAGTGCAACAGAGTCACTCGACCAAGCAAGTCTCTCTCACTCACGCATCTTTTCTTGTCTACAGTTTCTTTACAGATATTGAAACAGACATAGGTCTACCTCTTTAGGGATCCTTTCCATGTTGTCAGACACCTATAAACATTTCTGCAAGCAGTTTACTTTGACACAGATACTTGCCCCATGGAATTACATAGTATAGCCGTTTTGAGGTTGCCAGTTTGAAAGAAGTAATAGCAGACTAGATTTTCTCTTCACCCATCTCTGAGCAGGGAATTCAGGTACCTCCAGGGACACACACTATAAACTACTGCCACCATCCTCTCTCAACACAAATCTTTTCTGTTCATCACTCCTCTCCCTGTGCCTACTTCACATCAACCAATGTTAACTGATTACCTTCATGATGGCTCTCCTCTTTAAAGTTTTTCAACTGGTTAACATACTGGGGATGATTTGCCAACATGCTTTAAGCCTACAAGCCTAAAAAGTTCAAGTCGTCTTAGAGAGAAAAAATATTCAACATGTACATGTAATATAAGGTTTTTGGACCAACCTATGACGAATGCCTCCTTGAAAGTGGTCCCAGTGACGTTGTACCAGGGTGGACGGCCCGCTGTGTAAATGGTCCTCTTGTTGGTCCATAAGAGAGGTGGTTCCGTTTTACTCTGACTCGTGGTCCGCTTCTGTGGGGAGAGTGAGGGCGTTGGAGGGCATCTGTGTTTCACCAGACCATCCATTGAATCGTCTCCACTACCACTGCAGTAAGAGACAACAGATTAAAGACAAGAGAGGTGTGATACAAACACAGCCTGTACATATCTGACACTATGCAAGTTCAAGTATGCAACATGTATAAGGATGGGTATAGTAAATTGTCCCATATGCCATCAGACATGCCATGTGAACTCACTGTTTACCCACTTGGACCTGAGCCATTTGGTTATTGAGGAATGTCCAGTGGGCAGTGATGAGAGGATCCATGTGCTTAAGGATTCCCTCATGAATAAGTAGCTGCCCACCAGTTTTAGTTAGTATCCGTGTGGGATGAGGGGAAAGGTTTGAACTCTCATAACCCCCTTCCAGGAAACCACACAATGGCTCAGCCAATAGTGGATACTCGTCTGAGTAAGGCCATCATCACTTGGAGTACTGAATGATGAAACAGTGATAGCCCTATCAACCAAGGCTAGCCTGCACAGCCGTTTAACCCAAAGGCCAAGGACCTCCTGTTCTCATTAACTTCATCTTAGATATTAAGTGTTATGTAATGCAATGTTAGGAAGTGCTTCCGAACTGCAAATACATAGGATAAAGATAGCTGCACCGCTTTGAAAAACTTCGTTGATGTGGCAATGTCACCTACATGCCATTTCAGATGGCTAAAACGTATCCCCATCAGTCGCAGTGCAGCCATTGTAAGGCTTTTAGCAAGTTAGCTAATGTGCTCAATGCAACAGCAACGAGTGCAGCTCAAGTTTTCCAGATTTGTAATAATATATCCATTAACGACTGGTTTGCTTGGCATCGTTGAATGTAACAACACCACTATCACCTCAACTACCGACAACTAGCAAAGTGCTAATGTTTCTACCAAGAGACGAGCCACGCGTTACCACGCCACGTCCTACTTGCACTGACATTAGCCTTACAACAAACTAGCATAACATACGCAGCCACTTGTACCAAATTTGGATGTGTTGGTCATATATAAACACTTTGCCCATCAACTACACACAAACGACAGTCAAATACGGCAATTTAGCTCGAATCTCTGGTCCAGCCCATTCCTTTCACTTGGTTTTCAGACCAGGCTAGCAAGCTAACGCCGCATACAATGGGTCTAACGTTAGCTTTCAAAAACATACCACAGCCCATCACATACTAAACAAAAGACCGGTAATTTAGGCATCTTACAGAAATATTAGTTTTTGCATGATAATTACCTATCAGATCTGGGCATTGGTCGATCATGGTCCTCTCCCTCTTCCTTTGGCTGTATTTGCACATCGGCTTGGCTCATTGTCACTGCCATGTTTTCATATCAGACAGTGTGTATACACCGACGAAGCGGAAGTGTGTTGACGTCATCGAGCACAGCTGAGTTTGCATGATCTCAAGTTTAACGTTACTGTCTGCTCCAAACGAGTGTATTCAGGGCCAGCCAGGAGTATTTTCTTTAAAGCAACACTATGCAACAATTTGACACTTTTTGAGGTATGGTTTTATAGGCGACTGGTTTAGGTACCATCCTCAAATTAATTTTGATAGCCTATGGTCATGTGAAGGACAGATAGACACCTCTGTCTTTCCCATAGCCATCCAGGATATGCACTATGTAGTTTTGGGTTCCGGGCTGGAACACCCGGCAAAAATGGAAGAAAAGCTTACACAGCATGACATTGCCAGCTATACTGCCAAAAGACACCAATTCGTGTGTTGGCAAGCTTCTATCAGTGCCAACTGGGTTGTTGGTGGTGTTTGCAAGGTTTTTGCATGCCTTTTAGGTAGTTATCTAGATTGCTAGTTTTGGAACAGAACTACTTATTGCTGCTTTAACATAACATAGGCTACCCAAGGGCGAGGAGTAGCCTATGTACTTCAACAACAAACCTGTACTGATCTCGCTAAATGAGATTTAATGTTATTTGGTAAGTCGAAAATCGTAAACTCATAAAATGGTAGAATAGGCAGGAATTAACTTCGTTACCTATCGACCAAATGCAGTCTTCCAAAAATCTATTTCTGCAGAAGAAAGCCTGTATAATTTATAACATATCGTTACTAAAATAGAAATATCGCCCAAACCGCTCGTTTTCTGATTGGTTACTTTGATTAAATCAGGGATAATTAGGAAAACTGACACACCTGCAGAAAGTATGTTTTTTTTTTTTTTTTGCCAGTACATTTATATTGAAGTTTATCTCTAATTAGTTCATGTGTTTGCCTTAAAAGGTAAAATTACCTTATAGTAAAGGAAAAGGAGAGAGATGGGGAAAATAACTTAGATGTATATTGGTGTCATATTGTCGTACAGCCCATCTGAAACACAACTGCACAATCTACGTGGAGGTGTGCGTCAAATGTTTGCGTGCTCGTGTAGGCTCGGCTACTCTCAGCCAACTGCACCAAAGCCACTTCACATCCAGGCTTTACACTAGCAGCAACGGAACTACTCGTCTTCAGCCTTCGTTTTTCCCTGCATGAGGAATAATTGCTTTAAACATATTTTCCAACTGGAATGAAATGGAGGACATTTCGTTTGATGAAACAGAGCTTTATTATTCATGCCACTGTCTCGAAAACTCTTAAGACTTTAGGATAGGATATCCCCACTGTAGATTCAGGCAACCACGGATGAGACCATGGATGCTCCAGTGAATTCTGAGAAATCACATCTTATGAATGAGAAGAATGCCAAAATGTATTCACTAAAACTGAAAAGGTAGGCTAACTGTTTTTTTTTTTTTTTTCATTGTAACTGGCTACATGAAGCTATAAGTTATTGTAGCTACTGTATGGTATTATTTAGCCTACTGCTGAGTCTAATTTTGAATTAAATGACAGCAGCCTTCTGCAACCGATTAAACTATTTAATGTACCCTTATCTTTATTAAACATACACAGTGGAGTTTTAGAATATACATTTGGCGATATATTTGTGTTCAATTATAATTTTGGTAGCGCTGACGCCATTCCTTATGTGAAGCGGGTTTTTGCAACCGCAAGACCTGCAGTGGTGTTTCACTGGTGCTTTTAAATTAATACAAATATATATATATGTACAGCACATATTGTTATCAACATCAAACACATGGAGTCGTTAAGTCTCACAAGATTCAGTTTAGGCTAATTCTACAAGATACTTTCAACACCACATCAAAACATAAACCGTCAGAGTTCCAGTGCCCTGAATATCAGAGACATGTAAGGCTTTCCACTATTCCAAAAGAAACCTTTTTCGTATGCTCCCGACGCACTTCCATTAACCAGACTGTGTGTGAAATGTTTTATGTGAATGAACAAATTCATTTTCACGGCTCACTTGATCGTAGACAGTATTTGACGAATGGCCGCAGGGAAGTTGTGGGACTAGCCTGCAAACCTATCATCTCTTATTATGGGATACGATGTAGAAAAGGGACCATCGGTTAAGATGCTGAAAATAAAATGTTTAAGCCACATAAATACATTTCTGGATAATAAAAACTGTTTATTAACTAAATGTAAATTGTATGTTGTCACGTAGCCTAATAATGACGAATAAAATAAAACAAAACAAACAAAAAAAAACACCAATTACTGCTAATTAAAATCGCCAACTACTCTAAATAGGTTATGTTTGTGTTTGAACATTTTTGTTTTATTTTTTTTACAGTTGACAATGTTTTGCATTTAGAAATGTCATATTCTGTCAAAAAATTGTCTACGGACCTATATTCTGCGCACTTCATTAAGTAAAAAAATAAATACATTTGATCTGTACTGTTTTTTTAAAAGCGAATAATGTGAGAACACGCAGATGCTTATCAAAGGGAAGGTTATTACGTTTCAGCACCTTGGACAGGGTCGCCACGTACATTAACTGAGAAGAGTTGATATTCTGTCTGTGAAGCCGGCCGATCTTCTATAGCCTGTAAAAGCGATATTGCAGGGTATTCGGGTTAGAAAAAGTATTTGGGGGGCTCCAGTGTGTTTGTATATGCCTGACTCAGTGACTCGATTTGGTGCATAGGGTAGGCCGATTTAGCCGTTCAGCGTAGATTTCAAAATATTTGACTTGCTTAGTTGAAGTGTGTGGCAATAGTGCCCTGTCCTGGTCTCATTGCATAATTGAATGGTTTGCTTAATTGCGCCATTGCCTTGTTAGCCTATGTGTATGGCGTGTTTATACCAGCCTTTAACTGCCAAAGTTGATTTCAGTCATGCTGTGGCAAGTGCTTCTTTTAAAGGTCTACACATTAATATCTAGGCTATTTAATGATTTTAATATAATAGGCTACTAATAACGTGCCTCTAAGATACAGGCTATTCATTGGAAAAAAAATTACTTCCGATTGGGCTCGGGAGCATGTTTGATGGAGGGAATAGTTATGAGAAAACAGGCCTAAACAAAAGTTTGTTTCACAGAAAAAAATATAAATTAACTCTTTTTTTCTGTCTTAAATCGTAAGTTGTCTTTCCGCGTCACTTACATAAATGCTAGAGACAAAAGCAGCGGTCAAAAGACAAGAGGTTAAGCTAGTTATTCATTTAAAACGTATTAGTAATGCTGTCTTTGAGAGATGGGTCCTGTCGCTAGGGTAGGAGAATAGATCCTGTCTAAAACACTTGGGTAATTACGGAGATATGTGACTTCTTCTTTCATGAACGTAACCATAATACCGCCAAGGGATATTGTCTTTTACACATTCAAAATTAAACTATTGTCGATTATTTAATTATTGGTATGTCAAATGGTATATATTCACGTACATACGTAGGTGCGAGTTAAAAGTCTGAAAAAGAGGATGATGCAGGGAGGAAAGATTAAGAGGAGAGCAAGGAATAGAGCAAAGCTTTAATTTTTAATTAGGCTATACAACAGCATAGCGGCTAATTGCTAGCTTAGCTTAAATCAATGGAGTGATTGTATATGACTTTAGGGCTTTAAACATGGATATACGTGCAATAGTCTGAAAGAGGTCAGGATCGTCTCTCTCTTTCTTTCTCTCTCTCTCTCTCTCTCTCTCTCTGCACATGAGATGGGCAGAGCATGTACTGACAGTCAAGGAGGGTGTACATTCACATTTGGTGTGTGTGTGTCTGTGTGACAAATCTCCATGAATGCAAGGGGAGGGAGATGGAGAGAGAGAGAGAGAGAGAGAGAGAGAGGGAGAGGGAGAGAGAGAGAAAGAAAGCCACGCAAAGCGATATGTTGCGCAGGACTAAAACCCACCCACCCAGCAACCATATCTCCTGTGAGATGAGCGCTTACAGATTTGCCTTAGTTCATCCACATGAGTCTATGGGGAATGCTTTATAGCTGCGCAAGGCAACAAGAGATAATCAGGTCCATGGAAATAAAGTGTGACTCTAAAGAGAGGGACACCATACATGGTTCCTATACCAAGTCCTGTTCTGTCATTTAGTGTGAATATTCCCTCTATGTCATCTATTATGAGCTATTGAATGTTAATGCTTATTTTAATTCTTTCAAGATGGCAGGCCTAAACTCAAGTACACTAAATGCTTGCCCTAACCATAGGCGTCATTTATGTTGGGGACACTGGGGACATGTCCCCACCACTTTTTGCAATCATGAATTTAGTCTCCACCACTATTGACATCTGAAAATAAAACTCATCGATATCAGTGGCTGACATCCTGATAAAGTCATAAATTCAACTCTTATTCCTTATGGTTGTTTGCCACATAGACGCCACATAAAACAACTGGCAAGGAGTTCAACAAATGCTGCAGTGTTTTCTGAGCTCGGATGATAAACGTGTGAAAACGTGTGTGAAGAGCTGCAACTGCTTAAAACGTTCTGAACTGCTAAACTTTTTAAAACTTTCCGTGGCTGCAGTGAATGTTGGCTAGCTAGCAGGCTAGCAAGCGGCAATTTCAAAGAAGGGAGGAAACCAGACAACACACGAGCGGTGAAGGAAGGAGAAGTAAGTTAAATAAACCTGAACAAATGGGAAGGAAAATGACTGCAAATAGAACTAAGTAGTCGTGAGTAAACTCTGACAACAGTGAATGGATGAGTCTCTAAAAGAAACAAGGGAACAGGGGCGGCTTGTCCATAAGGGCGATTGGGGCGACGCACTGCCTAGGGGAAAAGGAGGAAAAAAAAAAAACCTCCTGATGTATAAACGCAATATCCTTGTAAGTCGCGTAAATGACATGTACATTTAAATGTAATAATTTGTTTTCTGTCGGATTCTACCATTAGAGCGTCTGATCTGCCTCTGTATGTCATTGCCGAATCAGGTAACAGTCGTTCAGTCAGCCTAAAGTCGTGCTTCAAATGGCCCCGCCCCTTCTGGGGCGATTTGGGGCGAAATGAAAATCACCCCAGACCTCTTGTCGCTACCGGATGGTAGTCCTCTACCGGATGGTAGTCCCGCACATCGCGCATGCTCAGACACAAACGGTTTACGGCAGAAGGCTCAACGTCAACATATGGGGTTGTCTTAACGCATAATGTGGGTATATTTAATGTAATATTTAATTATTAAAAGTGTGGAGACGGAGTAAGGGTAAAGGCAAATAGTTTGTATTATGAAGAAGTGAGAAAATATAGCAGTAGGTAAAACAAATAAAGCATTGATGTGCTAGCCAATATAACTTGACAGGGAGAACAAAAGAGAATATCCAGTATATCTTTAACTTCTTCATTATACAAACGTTAAGAACTTACAGCTGTATACAATGACCAAACTTCTTAAAGTATACCGTCTTTCGCAAACTTCCATCAGCTTTAGCCAGCGATTGTATTCCGCTGTCTACAGTGTCGCAAAGTGGCGCATGATCGGGTAGTGCGCATGCGCGACTACTATCCGGTAGAGGACTACCATCCGGTAGCGACACCTCTCCCATTGACTCCCATGTTAAATCAATTTTTTTCACAAAACAGAGCTCTCAATGCATTCTCTATGGCTTCCGGGAGGGCTCGCCCCTCCATGTCGTGTCATAAGTAGTGGACGTAAAAGCCTATACGAACGTCATACAGCTTTGACGGAGGCATATTCTGTCAAGAAGGCTGCCCTGTTCAGTGCAGTAACTCGATTCGCTCTTTGACAGAAACTCCTTTTTAGTCGGCGTACTAATGAAGATAAATTTACAACAAAACAATTAGGACTTCCTAGACCAAATGCATCCATTCAACATGTTTCTACAAAGGGAGGGAAATCCTACATCCAAGAATTGGAACGAAAGAAAATTGCGGTCGTGAAGTGGCTAACGCGGTAGGTATTTCATATACCACTGTCACTTTTTATAGGTTTCACAGTGGGTTTCACAGTTCGCTTCTTGCACTAACACTGAATAATTTTTTATGTGATGACTTATTTTGCTTTTGTAAGCCAATACTTTCAAGATCAGTCAATAAATATTGTTGGTTTTGACTTATGTTACCCAGGGGGGGCCCAAATAAAAAATATATTTTTTTCCCCACGAAAACAGAATTGCAACTTTCAAACGCTATTTTGCCCTGTAAGACTGCATTTCTTTCACATAAACACAACAGCGATCGCAACGATGAACAAACATTAATTCAAGAACAAATCACTGAGAAAATGTCACGCCTGTGCTGGACTACGCTCCGGCCACGCCCCCTGTTCAACTGTTTATGGACACACACACACCTCCACGTCATCTTCCCAATCGCCTGCAAATAATGTTTTCTTAGTCTTCTAAAAGTGAATCTAAAATGATATAACAAAAGTATGCAGTATCATCATTTGCTATTATGTAGTTATTAAGCATTTTGGTGTATTTGGACAGCCTGACATTTTTTTATTCCAAGATGCATAGCTCTTGATTAGTTGAATCATGTCTAATTAAACTGGCTAGCTCACTCCACCAAAACTAACGCTGTTATGATTATTCAAATTTTTATGACGCAAAATGACGCAAATTGCGGTACAGCTGAACTTGAACTGATGTTTCGACTGAATGGCAATAACAAGGAACGTCACAAGTCACTGGCTAGCTAGTGTTAGCTAACAAGCAAGATTACATACAATCCATTCGCTAAAGTTGACAATACAACACTTGGATTTTTACCAGTATTCCTCACTTGTTGACAAGTTGCCGCATTTGGCTTCCTTAATGGGTGTGCTATGCAACGAGTAAGATATGTTTATGTTGTTGCACTGGCTATTGGCTTTATATGGTCGCCCCTATTTTAATCATGTCGTCTTTTGTATAATGTAGAATAAATGGACATATCATTTTTTATATACCCGCCTCTGTAAAATCCTTAAAGAACTATGTGACAGGGAGTAGGAAAACTTTCAATGATAAGGTACATCTTTTCTTCTTAACTCCACTAAAGTGCCGAGGGCAATTCACGCATTCGTGAACGTTTTATTATCTGGAATTCATTCTAGGCTAGAACAGGATTGAAGGATTTACCTTTCTCCTTGGCACGCTTCTCTTCTTCTTCCTTTCCTTTCTTCTTAAATTGCGCCCCGGATGGCTTTTACCTCTTCATTATTTTGTTCTTCAAAGTTTCTTGAACACACACACACACTCTAACCAAACGCCTCACTGTGCTAGCATGTTCTGACAACACCAAGGACGTACGTGTCGCTACACGATGGTAGTCCTTTGGGGGATAGTAGTCCCTCGCATTGCGCATGCTCAGACACAAACGGTTTACGGCATAAGGCTCAATATCAACATCAACATATCTGGCTTGTCTTAACGCATAATGTAGGTTTATTTAACGTAATATTTAATAATGTTGTAAACGGTTTAAACGTCAACATATGGGGCTTGTCTTAACGCATAATGTGGGTATATTTAATGTTATATATAATTATGTTGTAAACGGCTAACAGCATAAGGCTCTACGTCAACATATGAAACGAAACTGGGGAGAGACTTTTTGATCCTCCACCTCATTTGTTTTGTCCACTGTGACATCTTCTTTGTTTTTAAATAAATAGTCATGTTTTCAAAAAACTGGCTTTCGTCGCTTTTCTCCATGATTGAAAACGGATCTGTCGTTGTGACAGCAGTCGACAGTGTCGCAAAATGACGCATGCGCAATGTGAGGGACTACGATCCCCCAAAGGACTACCATCGTGTAGCGACAGTACGTACCCCTTCCGTTTTCGATTTTTGGCTCATTTTACCCTAATGCGCCTATACCGCCTGTAGGAAAAACCGCCCCTGATGTTACCCCTTCTTTAGGATGTTACTGGACATATCATGTGTCCTGTTAAGCTATGGTACATCATACAACATTTGAGACACGTGGATAATGAAAAAGTGGGATCATTTAATGTGGAGCCACATCATGTTTGCTTATGAAGGCTCCTGGATGCAACTTTCTTCCATAGCTTTCCACCTGTAACTTGCTACTCTAGCTATGTAGCAAGAGGGGACATATTACTGTTGTGTGCTGCCAATAGTGGACAAAAAGGTATTGCTGTATGAGTTAATCAGTTAACTTAATGTACCTACTAAATGGGTCGCCTTAATCATTATCAAAAAAATTGCCCCCCCTGAGATTTTTTTCAGGAGCCGCCACTGCAAGGGAATCGTGCATTTAGAAATGTATTAGACTGAAAGGACAAGCTTAAAAGCTAGAAAGAAATGGCGGGAGCATTGGTGCTTTTGATGAACAGAATGAACAATGGAGTGGGTATACAGAGTGTTTTGAGTACTTTGTCAAAGCCAATGGCACAGATGAGGACCATGCTGTGTCAAATCAAGTGGACGTATTCTAGTTCCAGCACATGTATGTTAACCTTACTGGCCCGTTTGAAGAGAGAATGTTGCCGGGGCCTATTGGTGCACATAGTGATGGCCAGATGTCGCAATCATGAGATCAACCACAGCCCAGAAAAACATTGAGAGGCTTCAGGAAATGTTCAGTCGTTTCAGCTTTCTGGAAGAGCTGGGAAGCAACAATGGTCCAAAATGGAAGAAACAGCCGGTAGAAACGTCCCCCAAAGGCCTACTTTTTCCTTTCATACTTTTGAGTACATTTCAGAGCCTGTACGTTTTCACTGGGGTGGGGCCAGTAGTCACTTCCTTAAGATTGCTGTGCACAGCTTTGAAGATATACAAAAAAAGAAGAAAAGCATAAAAAGAGGGCAAACGCATCATATTAATGGAAGCTGAAGTCGATTTCAGTGGCTGATAATTGCTATTGGCCACTTTGACTTGCCTATTTCAAGATGTCTCTCTTGATAGGGTTTTTTGGTAGAAATGTTGGTGCTATATCCCACATCATTGACAAGGTCTTAAGTGTTTTTTACCCTCCACATTGAACTCACAACAACCACCCCACCATCCTCACTGTTGGCCTGTGCTTTTTCTTATCTCACCCTGCCCAGCTAAAGCCTGTTGGTGAATTTGTAGAGTTGTGGCTTTGAAGATTTATTACATTTCATCACAGGCCCCTGGCTCACAAGGTGTCATTTTATTCCAAGTGTCCCATCTGTAACCATCTCAGTGGTTTGCATTCATAAACAACTCATGGTGTCCCATTCAAATTCTCATTTCAGGAGATCTGCTTTATTATCTGGCATTATTGGCCTAGCAACAAGGAATCCCTTTATCGTTGTATCAGTGTTTAATATTGATTGATATTCCAATTAATTTGATCTTATTGAAGAACAAAATCCTTGTATGTTGTGTGCAGCCACCAAGGCTATAAGACACAGTCACAGTGCAAATTCCCATTCAAACAACCTGCTTTTACAGATCCGAGAGTTTTCGAGCCTTTGGGGAATAAACTGTCCATGTATCTCACACACTCACACACACACACACACACACACACACACACACACACACACACACACAAACACAAACACACACACACACACAATTCTATGATGATGAGATACATTGATGCTTGAGAAATTATTATGAAGCCAATACAAAATAATGCCATGATAAATAATGATTCCCAAAAAAATATTTTGGAGAATGCACAGAAGAACACTTCAGCTACTGGTTTAATGCTTTGCTGGTTCCAGACACTGCCTCCAAGTGTCTTGATTTGAACTTTGTGGGTGGTCAACTGCCTCTGTAAGCATCCTTAAGTAGCCTTTCAATTCCTACCCATCAGAATGAAGTTATTAATCTAATTGAGCCATTGACCAACACTTGACTGTAAAAAAAACTGTAAAAAATCCCAAAATATATTTCAATATCTTAAAATGATTGATCATCTAGACCAGTGGTTCCCAAACTTTTTACAGTCCCGTACCCCTTCAGGCATTCAATCTCCAGCTACGTACCCCCCCCCCCCCCCCCCCCCCCCTTTCACCTTTTAGGTGAATTCCGTTTTATTCCGTTTTGGCTCATTTGGTTCACCCTGAGGTAGTATTTTGAGTTAGCCTGACGATGTCATACTCAGAATTCTAGTCAGAATATGAGTCTGATATCGCTCCATTGGGCTGTGATTATGGGGCGTGTTTCAACCGAACCAGGAGAAAAAATGCCTCTTCGCTCAATTGGTTACCTACAACCAATCAGAACAACCTAGTATGTGACCAGGGGCAGCTGATACATTACACTTTTACCGGATCCCGTAGGAAGGAAGGCAAAAACATCTTTTCGATTGACAAATGCCTTAATCGCGTTTCTCTTTTCCTCTTTCAAAATAAATGCACTGTCAATGTCTAAATGGACTCGAATCTATATATTTCAGCTCTCCAGCGGCAGCCATGTTTGTTGAAAACGAATTCAACTCGTGTGTTGGTGACGTGGTTGGTTACGTTACTGTTGATCATCTGTCCATCATCGTATAAAGCCCGCCTTAACAATTTGATTGGTACGGCCGATATCGAGCCGCAGATAATTTCTCCTTAATGGAGTAATGCCAGACCGAACTTCCCAACCAAAAAATGTGTGGGCGGGGCTAAGTTCGGTCTGGTATCCAGGCTAATTTTGAGTGGCTTAAAATGAGTGAATAATATGTGCCAAAAGTGACCCAAACCTTCTAAGGTTGTTGTTTGCCAGCCATCAACAGAACAGAAGACTAAAAAAACATTATTTGCAGGCGATTGGGAAGATGAGCGAATTAATTTTACAGGCTGTAGCGGAGGTGTGAGTGTCAACCGTTGAACAGGGGGGCGTGGCCAGAGCGGAGTTCAGCACAGTTGTGACATTTTCTCAGGTGGTTTTGTTTTTTAATTAATGCTTGTTCATCGTTGCGATCATTGTTGTGTTTATTAGAAATAAATACAGCCTCGCAGGGCAAAATACAGGGGAATTTGGGCGATTTTGATGCACAAAATGATGTTTCCGTCTGAAAGTTGCAATTCTGTTTCAAAGGGTACATTCCGCGAATTCCGTCCGTTTTCCGTTATCGCGGAAATTTTCTCCCCGCGTATCGCCTGAACCACTTTGCGTACCCCAGTTTGGGAACCGAGGATCTAGACCATCTGCTGGAGAGACATGTTTTATGAAGAAGTAAAATGTTACTGCCTTGTGAATAGGAGCTGTGTGTGTGTGTGTGCTGTGTATGTGTATGTGTATATCACTGCCTTGTGAATAGCAGTCACTCCATAAGCATCCTACACTTATATTGTGCCCTGCGGCATCTAACACAGAACTAGTTCTATTCTGCAACGTATTTCACATCTCTAACCTCTGTGGAGGACACAAGACTTGGTTTGTCCATCCATGACAGCCTAACATCATCAGGGGTATCCTTCTATTGCCCTCTTATAATGATCTGGGGTATCCTCCTATTGCCCTCGTGTAATGGTCAGTGGTATCTACCTATTGCCATCATGTAATGGTCAGGGGTATCCTCCTATTGCCCTCGTGTAATGGTCAGGGGTATCCCCCTATTGCCCTTGTGTAATGATCTGCTTTCCTTTAAACTGCCTGGCCACTGAGCCCTGAACTATAAAATCCCCATCTTGGGTACTGGTACTGTGTGAGTGTGTGTGATTGTATATGAATATATGTTAGTAATGCTGCATATGTGTATGTACAGTGCCCTCCACAATTATTGGCACCCTTAGTGAATATGAGCAAAACAGGCTATGAAAAAATATGTCTTTACTGTTTATCCTCTTGGTCTTTCCCTCAAAATATTCACAAAAATCTCACCTTTTCATTGAAGTAAAACATTTTTTTTTACATTAAAGACATATTTTTCTCCAAAACATATGTGCCACAATTATTGGCACCCCTAGAACATCTTATAATTAAAATTTAACTGAAGTATATTTCCAGTCATGTTTTACATTTTTAAGTTCACGTGTTTGATTAGGAATTCTAAAGTGTTTCCCTTGTTTCACTGGGCTATCAATATGAGCTGACACAGGCCAAATTCCCTTAGTCATTTATCACTATGGGAAAGACCCAAGAACACAGTGAAGTGCAACGAAAAGTTGTTGAGCTGCACAAATCAAGAAATGGACATAAGAAAATCTCTAAACAGTTGAAAATACCCATTTCATGGAAAATACCCATTTCATGGAAATAATTAAGTTTAAAGCGACAGGAGATGTTAAGAATCAACCTGGAAGAGGACGTGTGTGTACATTGACCCCATGCACCGTGAGGAGGATGGTTCGACTGGCAAAAGAATCTCCAAGGATCACAGCTGGAGTATTGCAGAGGTTAGTTGAGTCTTGGGGTCAGAAAGTCTCCAAAACTACCATCAGGCACCACCTACATCACCACAAGTTGCCAGGAGGGTTGCCAGAAAAAAACTTCTCCTGTCAATCAACAACAAATGAAAGCGCCTACAGTTTGCCAAATGTAAGTCAGACTTTCAATGGGACCGAGTTATATGGTCAGATGAGACCAAAATAAAGCTTTTTTTTTAAAGGTGGGTTTGGCGTAGACAGAAAGATAGAAAAGCACCTCATACCCACTGTGAAGTATGGTGGCGGATCTTTGATGTTGTGGGGCTGTTTTTCTTCCAAAGGCCCTTGACATCTTGTTAGGACACATGATATCATGGACTCCATCAAATACCAGCAGATATTAAATGAAAACCTAACAGCCCCCTCCAGGAAGCTTAAAATGGTCCGTGGTTGGACCTTCCAGCAGGACAATGATCTGAAGAACACCTCAAAATCAACACAAAAATGGTTCACCGACCGCAGAATAAAGGTTTTGCCATGGCCATCACAGTCCCCCGACCTTAACCCCATAGAAAATCTGTGGGATGAGCTGAAGCCGAGTCTACAAACGTTGACCTCAGTATCTGAAGGATCTGGAGAGATACTGTATGTAGGAATGGTCTCAGATCCCGTGCCATGTGTTCACCTCAGACTCAGAGTTGTTATCTTGGAAAAGGGAGGCTGCACAAAACATTAAATTAAGGGGTGCCAATAATTGTGGCACACATGTTTTGGAGAATAATATTTATTGTTTATTTATGTCAACATTTTTTTTTCTTTCAATAATTTGACTTCAAAGATTTTCGTGAATATTTTGAGTGAAAGACCAGGAGGATAAACAGCAAAGAAATATTTTTTCATAGCCTGTTTTGCTCATATTCACTAAGGGTGCTGTCATGGCAAAAAGTGAGCGGGTGCCAAAAAGAGCCCGGGTGATGTAATATTGGCTTTCAAACGACTTATGAGTGACAGTTGCTATACCAACACTAGCATTACGTAACCCGGACACTACGTAACCCGGGCACTTTTTGGTCAGTCTCAAGAGTCGTTCGAAAGCCATCAGCTACTTGTTAGTCACTTAATATTGTGCCTACAACTATTAAGTATTCCGTTTTAGCTACACCTGCCGGTATCCTGTACATCAACATTTGCAGTCAATACTACTTTTTGAATGCTATATATTGTGGCTAAACACATTTTTACCCGGTAAATAAAGTGTTCCATTTTAGCCGTTTACATCATCATTTGCATTTCAATTGAAATTGTTTAGAGTAGAAATTTGTTTTTATAAAAAAGGAGAAAATATACTGATATACGGTGCTTGTTTATCTACCGTTTTAGCAAGCCAGCCAGTTAATTTGATAACATCTTAAATAATATACGGTGCTTGTTCATCTACCTTTTTAGCAGGCCAGCCAGTTAATTAATTTGCTCACATCTTAAATAATATACGGTGCTTGTTCATCTACCTTTTTAGCAAGCCAGCCAGTTAATTTGCTCACATCTTAAATAATATACGGTACGGTGCTTGTTCATATACCTTTTAAGCAAGCTAGCCAGTTAATTTAATAACATCTTAAATAATATATGGTGCTTGTTCATCTACCTTTTAAGCAAGCCAGCAAGTTAATTTGCTAACATCTTAAATACTATACGGTGCTTGTTCATCTACCTTTTTAGCAAGCCAGCCAGTTCATTTGCTAACATCTTAAATAATATACGGTGCTTGTTCATCTACCTTTTTAGCAAGCCAGCCAGTTCATTTGCTAACATCTTAAATAATTTAAGATCTACCATTATTTGTTGATATAGGCCTATTTAGAAAGACTTGGGAGAGTTCATACTAGCTTGCTAGCTATACACTAAGCAAAATAATGTGCCCCAGCTAACGGAGGAATTGCTAATCGCTAACGAGATGCTAGCGGCGAAACCGGTTGAAATTTACTTACTTTGACACTATAACAAACTTGTGAGTCAACAACTTTCCTAACACAGTCAAACATCAAGCACATGGTTGTTTTGCTTGGTTTATTGCAGGTAAAATACAGGCAAGCTGGTCTCAGGTAGCGAAGTATAATGCAAGATGCTCTGGGGTAAATCGCGTTATTGAGGTAGTCTGACTTCCTAAAAGAGCCCGGGTGACGTAATGCTAACGTTGGTATAGCAACTGTCACTCAAGAGTCGTTCGAAAGCCAACATTACATCACCCGGGCTCTTTTTGGCACCCGGTCACTTTTTACCATGACAGTGCCAATAATTGTGGAGGGCACTGTATGTGTGAGTGTGCATGTGTGATTGTATTGTATGTATGTGTGAGTGAGCATGTGTCTGTGTGTGTGTGTGTGTGCGCGAGAGAGATAGTGTGTGCATGTTGGACAGGGGGCTGTCCCAGTGGTGTAATTAAACAGCCGCTCTTTTCTACTTGGCCGCTTCCTTAGAGTTGTGTGTATGTGTGTGTGTGTGCGTGGGTGGGGGGGTTGCATGACGGAGGTGGGTTCTCAGACTCACTTTTCCAGCCCATTAGTCCCATCATAGAGCTCCTCATTGGGACAGCACCTGGGCTGGGGGGAGAGTGGGAGGTGAGGCGGGGGGGCGGTCACCAAAATGTCCAGTCAGCAATGTTCACATTGGCAGGAGTCTAATCCCAGTCTGTTTTCAGGCATGGAGAGTGAAGAAAAAAGGAACAGGTTCTGAGGCAGAGATTGCTGGGTACATCTTGTGCTGTGGTGTTTTTTTATTATATATACTGTATATTATTTTTGTTTTTATGGTTCTACGGTGAATATGAAATGTTTAGTTCCATATACATATTTTCCTCACTCACTTAAATGAAACAGAATGCAAAAAAAATCCCAAAACATGTTTACATTCTTTCTCTCCTTTCAAGTTATAATACAAATGAGGAAGTGAATCATCATCACCACCTACCACCACCCTTTCCTCTTGTGTTTTCTGGAGAGCATTCTTGAAGGAAAATATTGTCCCCTAATCAGATGGTTTTTTTTTTGTTTGTTTTAGTGAATTTCCTGATTCCAAAGACGGCTATCCCAGCATGCCCTTGGAGAACGGTGACGCGGTCGGGGCCATCGAGCTGAGGCAGCCCGTGCGCGCCCATTGTCATGGCCACAAAGCATCCGGAGGGGAGAGCGGCGAGAGGCTGCTGGCTCAGAAGAAGCTCTACATCGCTTCCATAGTCTGCCTGGTGTTTATGATAGGAGAGGTGATAGGTGAGAGGCTTGAGGCTGAGACATAATCTACTCCCCCCCCCCCCCCCCCAAACACACACAGGCTCACACACATTTACTCATTTAAGAGGTCATTGAGGACACCATATCATCCAAAACATGCTGACTTGTCTCTTTGAAAATATGGTTTAGACAATGATTTTTTTTATGGATAGATAAGGTAATCTTTATGTCAAAACATGTGTAGAGCTATAGAAAACTTTCTAAAAAATGTAAAATTCAACTTGGAGTCAAACTCTTGTACTGCAGATAAGTTCTGAGTTCTGCACACGAAGCTCGTAATTGCTTAGATTACGATGTCATTCATTCTCGGCTCTTCAGATTTAGATAAATGCGCTCAGCCATTACAGACCGCAGTCACAAAAAAAAGTGTTTAGCGCTGTACAACTGTTCACACATTCATCTTTATTCAATGTTAGGGTCTGGGCGTTAGGCCAATTTATGAATCATCTGAGAGAACCATTCAATTTAAATCCTGCGGGCTTCCACTGGTCTCCGGCCTCTGTGGTAGTTCTGAGTCAGCACCCTCAGTAAGAGCAACCAGAAACCAAAGGAAAATAAGAACTATTTCCTTTCTGTACACTGGCAGCTCGGAAATTGGATTCTGAAACACTGCCTGCGCCCACTGAACTCTTACGGTGGTCTAAATTTGGTTCCTGAAGTTCCACCATGCACCTAATATCTACTTTTGAGGTGAAACTTATCCATTTCTCAGACCCTTAAAGAAACACTGTGTGAGGCTTTATTGTTTTGTAAGGTATGTTTTAGTGGTTAGCTGTGGTTTTTGTCACATTCTCAGATTCATTGTGAGGGTATGGAAAGTATAGATTAACATGCCTAGCCTCATATTTTTTTCACATGGGTTGGAACCCCCTTAAACAGCTTTTACAGAATGTTACCAAATATGCTGCCAAACCACATCAATTAACAAGCTAGATATCTCTTATCGGTGCCAGATGTCTGTTGGATGTTAGCTAGTTAGCTCGCTAGTTTTAGGCAAAACATCATAATGCTTCTTTAATTACACTCCTTTTTTCGTTTATCGTTAGGTGGCTATCTAGCTCACAGTCTGGCCATCATGACAGATGCTGCTCACCTCCTGACAGACTTTGGCAGCATGATGGTCAGCATCTTCTCTCTGTGGGTCTCAACCAGGCCGCCTACAAAGACAATGAATTTTGGCTGGCATCGGTCAGGTGAGACTGTCTTTTGAACTACTGTTTCTTTAATCCAAGGCCTGTGGTATCCAGCCATGTTTTCTAATTTTGTAGCATAATGCAGAGAATTCTTTGATCGGCTACTTGATGACATAGAATGAACACAGATTTAGCATTAGATGAAATGTGCTTGTCTAGGAATAAATTGATCCCCTTGCCATCAACTATGATCAAAACAACCTAAAGGCTACAGCGGAAGGTTGACTTAGACATCTTAGCTCAGAGAGACTCAGAGAGGGCTAAGACTTGGCTCTAATGCGTTGAATCACAGTTAGCACAAATTTGAATGGAAATGTTATTCGGTCACATCATGGATTTTCTCTTTGTGCGTCCAGAGATCATGGGAGCTCTGGTGTCCGTGCTGTCCATCTGGATTGTGACGGGGGTTCTGGTGTACCTGGCCATTGACAGGATCGTCAGGAATGACTATGAGATCGAGAGCCACGTAATGCTACTCACCTCGGGCTGTGCTGTGGTGGTCAACATCATGTGAGTGCTGGGGTCTTTTAGTTGATTGTTTTTATTTTTTAACCCAGTTTGTTTTTGGCATATTATGTATAGCACTTTATGCTGAGACAGATTACAGCCTAACCTACCTAAATCCCTAAAATTAACTACATAACTTCATACAAATTATACATATATCAAAACTCTACGCTGTTACACAGTATGATAGTGTGTAAAAGTATCATATTTTATTCTTAAAATCTCCCTTTTTATAACTTTTGCTGCTTGTAGTCATGTTGGTAACAGTAGTAGTTGGTGTAGGAACAATGGTGGTGGCAGTAGTTGCACTTGTCGAAAGCGACGTGCTATTTTTGTACCCCTTCTACCGCACCTCTGTGGAGTGAAAGTGGTTCAGGAGGTAGAGGAGTCGTTCGGTAATCGGAGGGTTGCTAGTGTGTCGAAGTGTCCTTGAGCAAGACACTGAACACCGAACTCTCGATGTGCAGGTTGGCACCTTAGATAGTAGCCTCCGCCATCGGTGTATGAATGGGTAGATGTCTGAGACATTAATCTGTAAAGCACTTTGAGTGCTCTATGAGTAGAAAAGTGCTCTATATTTACCATTCACCCCTGCAGTATGGCCTACATCCTGCACCACTCCACCACCTTCCATGCCCACGGCGCCGGCTACCACAAGATTGATGAGAACGGCGTCAGTCTGAGCCCCGTGGCCCACGGTCACTCCCATGGCCTGCTGGGTGGCCACAGCAACGCCAGCGTGCGGGCTGCCTTCATCCACGTGCTGGGGGACCTCCTGCAGAGTGTGGGGGTCATGGTGGCTGCCATCATTATCTACTTCCGGGTTAGATCAAAAAGACGTTTTTTGTCACATTTTTTCTCTCTCTTAGTTCTTTGTACATGTATATTTTTATTGTAATTTTATTTACCTTGACCGGAATGCACTTTGGTTCAACTTATGTTGTTTTCAAAATGGAAGTGAAGTGACTTGATATTAAGATGCTTGAAGTGATTTTTTTTGCCAGACAAAACCACAGTGAGAGCCCTGCCCTTTCAATGTGCAGTGAACTTTAAATATGATTGACCAGAATGGGCCAATGTTTTGATGTTTCTCAAAGCATCTATTTTTTGCATAGCTTTTAGCCAGCTCTCTAAAGTATTCCATGTTATCACGTAGAACAGATTCTATACAACTGTGTCAGATGGCTGGCTAGCTATTCATGCTACCGAATGCTATCCTAAATCCGACCCAAAGTGAAGCGAAGCCCAAAGCATTGCAGATCCTCAGTTTCGTTCAATTGGAATACACTGAAACTGCTCAGTGGGAACTATTTAAACGGAAAGATAAATCGTTTCCACTCAGCTCTCTGTCACGTATTGCAACTCCCCACCCTCACCTCCACCACACACAGACACCCGTCTGAAGGAATGGAACTGGAAAACTCACTTTACAATAGTTATGACCCTCCATCTGCAGCATAATATAAATCAGACACTAGATGTACACACCATCTGATTTCATTTGCCTCTGCGTTTTCGTTGTCTGCTCTCTCTGTCTCTCTCTCTCTTGTTGTTCTCCCTCAGCCTGAATACAAAATAGCCGACCCTATTTGCACCTTCCTGTTCTCTGTGTTCGTGCTGGCAACTACAATCACAATCATGAGAGATGTTTTTCAGATACTCATGGAAGGTACAGAGACTCTAAAGATCCTATTAAATATGTGATGCTAACTGTCATGTTCATTGCTGTTTCGTTAGAAAATGAGACGTTGAATGTCCATTTGAATTACATTATTTATATTTACAAGTACACATCACACATGTGCAATATTACATTTCTGACACGTTTGAGTCACATTTCTATATGGATATTTAAAGGTGTAGTGCGTGATCCGGTTTCGCAAAAAAACATTTTTTTGTAAACAGACAGCTAAAGGACCATGGAGAGCTATTTCTTTGACATTTTTGTTGACAAAAAGTGTATGGGATTAGAATAGCGGACTGTACCTTTAACCTCTTGCTGTGCTATGTCTGGATTGAGCTTCCTGTGTTTTACATGAATGCGTTCTCTCCGCAGGGGCGCCAAAAAGCATTGAGTTTAACTCTGTTAAGGAGGTGCTGCTGTCGCTGAAGTCAGTGAAGGCCATGCATAGCCTGCACCTCTGGGCTCTCACCTTAGGGCAGACACTACTGTCTGTCCACGTGGCCATTGGTGAGGCACAGCCTAGTTCATGATTCCTGCACAAGTTATACATGGAATGAATACATTTGGCTACCTATGCCAAACTGTATTAATACACATTTTCTTGAGGGCGTTTGAGAAACGGGCCTTCCATACTTACCTCCATACCCCATCTAGAACTAGATTTGTGTTAATTTGTGTTGGTTTGTGTAGTTAGGACACAGATACTGGATATTCTGGAATCAAGTAGGTCTGAGAATGTGAATCTTAAGTTCTGCTTTGTTCCTTCAGAGGAGAACGCCGACCCACAGGTGGTTCTGAGGGAGGCCACCGACCTCCTGCACACCAAGTTCGGCTTCTACAGCACCACCATCCAGGTGGAGCCCTACTGCGAGGACATGGTCCACTGCACCCAGTGCCAGGACCCCACGGACTGATGGCCGCCGCCCTCCAGGCCAGCTGGAGAAGGTCGGTACAGAGAGGGGGCAGTCGAGAACACATGCGCACATTAATGGCATCACTGAGGCCTAACGCTGCAAACTTCATGCGATGCAGAGGGATCCGAGATGAAGGATGGTGCTCAAAGCCATCCTCCACATGGAGATCACTCATAATTATGATTTGGTACACACAGAATACACTATGAGCAAGTGGAGATTCCGTGCTTCGTGCTTTCATATAATTCCGCAAGTAGTCTGTTCACTTATTGTTACAGAATATGATTGATGTCATATTTCATATTAATTCAATTAATTGCAGCTAAGCATAGATGGATGTGGAAAATGGGATATCAAAACATAAAGCATTCTGCGACGTCCCTAAAATGTATACGAACAAATGTATACGAACCTCATTGTAATTGCCTGTCCAAACATTCCTGGAGTGAGAGAGATGGTATCGACTAAAGAGAAAATAAAGTTGGGTTTCCAGTGCCCTACAGTTAGGGTTATTTCTCTCAATTTGTGGGATCAGTGACTGGGTTTGCCGGACTAAAGCTTTGTGGCTTCACATGGATGGGCCAATATGACGAGGGATTGAATTCTTCACTTAATTTCATCAAGTGCCAAGGTCGAGAGATCGAACAAGTGCATGTCGCAATAAACCAGGAAGACTCTTAGAAGCAAACTAAATAATTAATAATAATGAAAAACATAAGACAACCAGACCCATCAGAACATATAGTATAATATAGAGATAAGACTTCCCAGATGAATCCCATTAATCAAACTGGTCTTTTTATTCATAGCCCAGAGTGGCATCTTCTCAACACTTCTCAGCACAACAGAGATTATTGTTTACAGCTGAAACAGACCAGAATGTTATTCATTATCCAGTTCACTGATCATACTGCTAAGATAATCGTAACTGAAGTGAAGCATGCTTGGATTGTTCTATATCATTACATGGATATCTTGGCATGTCAGTGTTGTGGATTTACACCGCTATAGTCTGGTGGCTTATCCACGCCATAGCCCACAGTTGGTTTGTCCTATCTGGTTAGTTGGCCAGCACACTGCCGTTACAACCTTCCAGCACTACATTCCAGGAGTATGACCAGATCAACATCGGTACGAGGTCTATACAAGCCACTTCAGAGATCTTTGTGACATATGCATTACATGCAAGGGATCAGCATAAAACATAAAGTGACGTGGCTATCAACTTCAAAGGAATCAAAAGTGTTAACGAGGAACAGAATGAAGTCAGGTGTACAGCCATAGGAAGCAGAGACACTAAAAAAGCCAGACCCATCATCAGTGTTGTGTTTGAATGTTTCAATGTTTCTTGCAAACTAAGAATTGTGGCTGAAATTCATTTAAAAAGGTTCACCGTTGCATGGATGGGTCTCCCTCATTTAGCACAGTGAACATCATACAGCTAAGGCTGTATCAAAATGTCCTCATACAAATCTATATTTTGCCAACTTTGATAAAATGGAAGTATATTTTACATGTAAATATATCATCATTTGTAAAGCCACGTGAGAAACGAACAAAAATATCACTTCAGAGTAACCAACACCATTTTTGCTATATTTTATTTAAAATTTTTAATGGATGTTTTGAGGAGGGAACTTGAACTTGTGGCGTGTGAACGGTGAAAGTAAGTGGATAGCGATGGCACGCATAAGACAGTACTTTTAATCTTGGGTTGTCAGTGGATACCTGTCGATAATCACAATAAGGTCTTAAATCTTTAGTGTCAGCAATACAATCACTGCAGCCCATAGCTGTGGAACACAAATGAACATTTTACTGCCAAACCGAGCCTCATATGATTTCCCTTAATCAATAAACAATATGACCACTGAGGCCTATATGCCTTCTTTGTTATTTTAATATTAGATGTATCTAAAAGAGATTATTCTTAAAAGCCATGGGAGCTCATATAATGGGAGGTATAATACAAATAATAACAATAATAACAATAATAGTAATTATAATACTAATAGATAACAAAAATAACTTTTATTGCACCAATTTACAGTCAGTTGGAGAGAAGCACGCACACCGTATCACAGTTTGGTTCTTGGTTCTCACCACTATGGTGAGAATGGTTAAGAGTGGTGAGAGGGAGAGATTTGGGCTGCCTACACACACACAGTCCTGGTACACATCAACCTTAATGTAACTGTCCTGTAACCTGTTTATCTGTCCTGTGATGTTTCCGAGTTCTATGTTGTAACGGTCGTGTGAAAATTCGGTAAATGCTCTAAAAGCGACGTATTTTCTGTGTATATTCACTTTGTGAATGTGTAAATAAATTTGCTTACTGTTAACAAATTATCTGTAAACGTCGTGTATAAATGTTGTATGGTGATAATGTGTGTAACAATATGAAATCTCTGGCAACCAACATGCTGTTTGATATTTCATTTCTATTTGTGTGGTGGGACTTTTGTAAATTGCAATAAATGTGTGCAAACGGTAAAATTAGAGTTTGTTTTTCCTTTTCCCACTAAGCTATCTGAGAAGTAAGGCAAACACCTCCATCATGTGCCTTTTTAAAGTTCTTTCCCCCGTGTGTAAAAATAAACATTTAGCTGCTGACACAATGACGAATGTCGCTTTTAAAGCGCTACCATCCAGTAGGACCCACGTGCCTCGCGGAGCAGTAATAAGGCTGGTTATTAATGTCGCAGGATGGGAGGGAGTGACATTAATCTGTCTGGCAGTTCTCCAGTCCAGGATGACCGGGGGCTAATTAGCTACGTCCACTAGGCATGAAATACAGGCAAAGTGCTCCAAGTGCACGCGGTGGAAAGTTTCTCATGGAAGTTCCAAGGGTAGAACGCTCAGAAAATTTGGGAGGACTTCAGTGTCTTTGCACTGTTATGTATGTGTGTATGCACTGTGACTGCTTCTTCATGCATCAGAGAACATAAGGTGATGAAGAATAGAAAACCCAGCTGTGACAGTCTGCCAAGCAGGTGTGAAAGGTTGACAAAAAAGCATCCATCTATTTGACACCTCTGTGTTTCTGTTTAAGTGGTACCAGTTGACTGGATATTGTAAATGTATTATCCTTAAATATAGGTGAATATACACAATAAAGACGATATAGCTACAGCCATCTCCCCAGTGGCTGTCAAAAAGACACACACACACACACACACACACACACATCCATTCTGAGCAACACAGCCATGTTGTCATCTAAACCTAAGATGTATCAGGTAATTGGCGATTGAAAATGGACCATCCCTGGATGATTCAGTGCTTTCAATACATTTCTGTGATCTCCGGACCCCTAATGGAGACTGATGCAGTGGGTGACGGGCAGAAAGGCACACACCCATCAGACAGTGACTGATACCTGCAGCAGAAGAAGGCGGCGCAAACATGGACACTATCCACACACTGACCATAACTAAGAACTCCACAGCAATCATCATTCTAGCCACTGACAGGAAAACAATAAGCAACGCGTACAAAGGAATGGAAAAATGTCATTTTTAATAAAAGTTCAATAGTCCATTCAAAATAAATAACATATAAAAGTCCTTAGTGATTACTGGAAAAACTGACCCCTTGATTGGGACAAACTGAGAAAGAAGTTGCTTTCCAAGTGCCTCTTCCAAGAGTGATTTGGCCCATAATTATTTACAGCACAAAACTGTACAAATATAAAAACAACTATGGCACATGATGCCTCATCTTGTTTCTTTACCTGTTTCTTTAACACCTGACCACTCAGTGAAAGGGACTAGCTGAGACAGGAGGCCATCTTGGTCTTGCAGAGATGAAAATGGATCCTTCAGTCTCTTTTCTCATTTGTGTCTGTCTACCTGTGTGCCTGTCTATCTGCAGAGGGCACCGAAAGGGAATCTGTATGCACCTGTATACCTGTCTGTGCACCAGTCTTGCCCTGTCTGTCTCTCAATTTCCATATTCTTGCTTTCTGCCCTGACTCATGTAAAAAGGGGGTATAAATCAAGTCCCCTCTACAGCTCGTGCCTCTGTGGTGACCAGCGCTTGCAGCTGTCTGTCTGTAGCTGCTTCAGCGTGGCGCTAGGAGACCAGTACGGTGCCCTCTGTGGTGCTCTGGACAGTGGTGGCGGCGTCCGGGTCTTCCTGAGAGGGGAACATGGCGGAGAACTGGACCTCGCTCTCCCGCTGAAGCTTCTCCATGATGGAGCCCTGCAGGCAGCGCAGGCAGTGGATGCGCACCAGGCCCGACTGCCCGGCAGACAGCACCCACGTACTGGCAACCAGGTTAGGGTTGATGCGCACCTGTGTGAAAGGAACATTTAAAAGGGGGTTTTAAAAGCCTGAGAAGGTGCAGGAACTTGCAGGAATTCAAGGGGCTTTTAAAAGGCTGGACCGGTGCAGGAACTTGCAGGAACTAGAGGGGCAATTCAAAGGCTGGGTAGATACAAGAAATTGCGGTGACCTAAAAGGGCCTTTAAAAGACTGGGTAGATGTCGAAACTTGTAGGAACTAAAAGGGCTTTTATAAGGCTGGATGGGTGCAGGAATTAGCAGAAACTAAAGTAGCTTTTAAAAGCTTGGGTAGTTGCAGGAACTACAACATCAAAGGCAGTGAGGTGACGTTTATTAACATTTTAAATCTAGGAATTTGTTCTGGGCTAGTTCGACATGATCCTTTTTTCGTTATGCATATATAAATCAGGTTGGATACACTGGGGACAAGACATGGTTAGGGTTGAAGTGTGTGTGTGTGGAGGGGGGGGGGTCAGAAGGCTGAATGGATACTGGAGAGACAGCATAAGCAACGGAGCAAGGCACTGACTGCAGAGAGTCCAAACGTGGCAAACATTCTGGGTTAGTTACAACTCTGGCAAATCTTAGCCAAGTCAGATAACTGAAGGCAACCAGGTTGGGGTTTCTGAACACCTGTGGGTGGAGGAATAAAGGGACTTTTACCACTACAAATGTGAGTAGATGCAGGAACAACAACATCCTCCATTCTACGCAGGATACCACTTAAGTTAAGAATTTCTTATGAATGCATTATGCATGTATCCACTTCTATATACATGTATAACTGTATATAGTTAAGTATGATTATGTTATCCACACACACACACACACACCAAGGCCAAGTATTGCTGAAGATAATATTTTGGATATCTGTTATTTCTCTTTTTTGCTAATAGTGGCATGCTCTATTTTCCATTTTCCTCATTTAACAGTATGTAAGTATATACAGTATGTTTTTATCATCTACAAAAACACGCACACCTAGGCCAAGTGCAATTGAATCATCTAGATTATTTGTATTTTTCTAATAATGGCATGCTCTGTTGTTCATTCATTCATTAATTCTCTCATTCATTCATTCACTCACTTATGCGCCACGGTTCTGCTTGAGGTTTCTTTCTGATTAACAGGGAGTTTTTCCCCTTATCCCTGTCGCTATTGTGCTTGCTCTATGGGGGTTCAAGACCTGGGCTTGAGACCATTTTATAAATAAAATAAAAATTCATACATTCATTCAAGCATTCGTACATTCTTACAACAAATCCCTCTCCTCTCTCTCCTCTCACTTCTGAGACCCCGGGTGACATGTTCATTTAACAGCCCATTACCCTCTTGTCCATCCCCTCCACCTCTGCCCATCGGGGCATCACTCCACAGCCCTTCTCTCCATCCTAGCCAGGGCCAGAGGGGAAAGGGGAGCAGCGCTCTTAAAGGAGCCGTTCTCGATCCTGGCCAAAGGTTGTTTATGTTGGAACTCAACAGCCAATGCAAATGCTGCCCATCCTTCAGAGTTCCTGAAGCAGTGTTGTTGATTGGCTGGAATAGTATGTGTTGCTCGGGTCCAAGACACTTTTTTTTGTTTTAAACCCTTTTATAGAGCC
This sequence comes from Clupea harengus, assembly GCF_900700415.2. Taxonomy (NCBI): domain Eukaryota; kingdom Metazoa; phylum Chordata; class Actinopteri; order Clupeiformes; family Clupeidae; genus Clupea; species Clupea harengus. The sequence goes on from NC_045166.1 coordinate 9,908,886, forward strand.
AGGACACACACACAAACAAACAAACAAACACACACAAACACGCACCGTCGGGGACAAAAGCAGTCCATTCCCAACATTTCTGCTTGCCAGGCACCCAAGAAAGAGGGGGTGTATACGCATATGTTACAGCATGGGGCGCTGTGACGGTCGTGGTGCGACCGCACATGAACTGCACACTCCTGCCCCATATTTGCAACCACTGGCACACCCAAACAGACATGGTTTGCACACACACGCACACACAAACACTCATACCACTGATTACAATTGGATCCACCTCATGGACACTGCTAATTGCCTAGACTGGCAGAGGGGACACGAAAAATGGTCTGGGCCAGACCACCTGGATAAAGTGGTTGGTTTTACAAACCTTTCAGACATTATTTTATTACATACACGTAGTTATCTCTTTGTTTTATGATTGTGAAGAAATGCTATGTTCGTGTCTCGGGGGCTATCTTGTTATTGTGTATCGTTTAGTGTTTGTGTCTACTCCCCGTGTGTAAAAATAGTGCTGGCCGCCAGATGTATATATGTTCAGTGTTCTGTCTAGTTTGGTAAGTCTAGTCTTGTCAGGTATGTGTTTCGCTGTGGACCCTTTTTGACTGCTGAGTTTTGACCTCTACCCCATTTAGAGGCTAAGCAGGTATTTTTTATTGAGCTTTGTACTGCTGAATATTGTCCTCTACCCCATTTAGAGGCGGAGCAGGTGATATGCCTGGAGACTGTTGCTGTTTGTCCTCTTATAATTGAGATGCTTAGCAATTCTCCAGGTTATTTAAAAGATATTAAAACTTTATATTTTGAACCCTCACTCTGTCTCTGAGCTTTTTTGGCCAAACCCACATTTTTGACACACGTATATTACAAAACAGCACACCCGCATCATCAGGCAGGGAAACAGTAGTGTATTAGTATGGAGATGGAATGGGGGGGGGGGGGGGGGGGGGGAGAGGTAAGGACACTAACGTGCGGCCAGAAGCCATGTCTGCTCACACTGTGCTCATGACCGTGTCGTGGGAAAGGCTTGTCGTGCGTTCCCATTAACTCGGATTCAATTTCAGCCCTGATGACTTTGTTCCCGGGAACGATAGGTTGTTTAAAATGGCGGGGGGGGGGGGGGGGGGGGGGAGAGGCACGACACGCAGATTTGTTCGATTAAGTCTGAAGAGGAGGAACAGCGTGAGGTCAGAGATGAAATTAGTTTATAGATTTATTTATTTACTCGAGAAGTTTGTGTCTGTGGTGTTTACTCTTGTGGTACGTGGGCTGGACGCTGATCTGGGATCTGATTTAAGTGGAAGATCACGCTCATGCATACCATGCTCTTAGAAACAAACATGCTGATCGTGTCTGATCATTCACAGGGGTTAAAGCAAAAAAAAATCCTGAGCCTGAACTTTTTTGTGTGTGTGGGAGGGGGGTGGAGGGGGGGAGGGGGGGGTCGTGTCCCGTGGCATGGACACATTCGCAGGGTCAAAAAAACAAACAAACAAACAAACATTTAGAAATGAATGATTGCAGATTATGGTGAGACTTTTGAAACTGCAATCCCAAGAAAGGTCAGCAATAGTACTCCACCTCACTACAATATGGTACTAACACATTCGCATTCACGATTTCTTTTGATATCAAGTTTTGCTGCTAAGCTTTGTCCTTGAAAGGTTACAAGATGACCTACAATCACAAGGTGACATGTTATAAGGGTATGTCAGTGGAAGAAGATTTGATTTGCAACCATTTCATTGAGGATATGAAAAAGGACAGCGATTTACTTAAAGTGCAACAGTGAACTGTAGATAATAATGTAGTTTTATATTGCAACATTTCCATAATTATTTTGTTAATAGAGAATGTATCAATAAAATAAATAACAAACAAAACATTAAAATGTTACAAGAACTGGTAACTTTAATGTTGGGAAATAAATACAAAACAGGACTTAGTCCATGTACTTGTTGGTGGCTTCGTCGACATTTAAGGAAAACATGCCGTTTTTTTTTACTTTTCCGAAATACGTCTTTTAAACTCTGGTATTATGCCGTGTGTGTTAAAATAGCGGCATGCCGATTGGATATTGACAGTTTAGTCAAACACACGTCACACACACGGTCAGTTATTGATGCCGGTACATCAGCTGTGGATGTTGCTCACAACAACGTTGTGTGTTGGAGAGCTAGTTGCATATATTAGCTTTCTCAAGCACAATATACTCATTACACCAGCTACCAAAAGGCTTACTGTCCTTCCCTTCCCATCTCTTCTATCCATGCCCAGCGCCATTTACTTTCATGAACTTACTTTCCATCCTACTCTCCTTTGGTGTGATGTCTCTCTACTCGGGCATCTACGCTAGGCAGAGCGATAGAGAAAAGTCGGTGTTTGAAGCACATTTTCCCAAGACCCGCCCCAATCTACTTCTGATTGGCTAATAATGTTATTTTGAGAGCGGGAGAGTTGTGCTTCTTTCATTTCATTGGCAGACGAACTCATAAACTCGAAAGTGATGGTGATGATATCGAGACGTGTTTAAAAAAATAAAAATAAAAATGTAATAAAATATTTTTTTTCGCAACCAAACGCCGCACGCCGGAAATCCGGCACGGTGCCGGAATACTTTAATCCCTGCATTCAGTTGATGAGCACTAATGGGAAGACGCGCACACACTCACACTCACACACACTTACCTTGTGTATTGAAGTGAGTGGCATTCGGTCAATCTTAATGGCCCCCTTCATCTCTGAGCTGCGCATCAGTTTGGTGCTGGGTCGGCTCGCGGCGCCTTTGAAATTCCTCTGCAAAAGAAGCCAGAACCATAGAGAGAGAGAGAGAGAGTGGGATAAGGACGAGTCAGGCCAACCTCTACTCAACCAGAATGTTTCCTGAATGCATTACTGTGCAATGACCACCCTCAGATAAGAGGGACCATCACTTTGAACCTCCTTTCTTTGTTACCTTGGTCGATGATTTCAGGAATCACACTCCTAGAGCGACTCCACCTAATCACTTCGTGCAGACAATTATGAAAAACAACTTTGCAGACTTGTATAGGCTAAACCAACCCTAGGCCTAACCTTAGGCTTGTGTAGGCTACATCAAACCCAGGCTAACCTAGGCCTAACCTTAGGCTTGTGTAGGCTACATCAAATCCAGGCTAACCTAAACAGGCACAAAGGGAGCCCTGGTTTTTATGCAGACAGGAGCCCTGCGTGTGACGGAGTTGTTCCTAGACGGATAATACATTGAGGCTGCCAAGGCTGCCATAAGGGGACCCGGCTGGCTATGCCTGTGTATGTGTATGTGTGTGTGTGTGTGTGTGTGTGTGTGTGTGAGACAAGCCGATTGTGGAGGGCCATACTGTGGAGCAAATGTGGCTCCTGTTTTTCAGTCAGGAGGTGTGGAGGTGGGGGTTGACTGAGGAGAATTCAATTAGCAGTCCATGCCCCCCCCCCACACACACACACACACACACACAAACCTCCCATCCTTCTGTCAGGGAGATCATGGGGGGGGGGGGTCCTGGGTGCTGGAGCCATGTCCTGAAGGGGGGTTTATGGGTAATGGACATGCTCAGTGGGCTGTGACAGTAGAGAGTGTGGAGGGGAGGGATGGTGGGGTTGTGGAAGGGGGGGTTCACTGAAGCGAAAAGCAGGGGAACAGATGGAGGGGCCTGAGTGGTAGGGACAGGGGGGTGGGTGGAGAGGGAGGAGAAAGGGTGGGGATGGCTCGGGTTTTTTAAATTAATGAAGGGTGCAACACTTAATCAACACAATATCCCTCACTGTGGTGCAGTCACCGGGCAAGATCCTAATGCGCGTGTGTGTGTGTGTGTGTGTGTGTGTGTGTGTGTGTGTGTGTGTGTGTGTGTGTGTGACAGTGTCTCTATGGCAACCCCAGGGCCCTCTATGCCCTTCTGGCCTTGTGCTCGACGGCTCGCTCAGGTGTGTCTGAGGAATGGAGTCCCGGCCTCCGCGCCACACTCAGAGGACGCGTGTTAGCGGCGTGTGGGATGGGGCCTAGTTTACTTACACGGATGAATACACACCCACACACTTAACTCGAATCACAAACATACAGACTAAGATCACCTACACACACACACTCACATTCTTACCTACCCACACACACACACACACACACACACACACACACACACACACACACACACATAAAAGGACAACAAAGGACCCTAGCTGCTTTAAACAGAGCTCTGTTTACACAGAAGCATCATAGTTCGGATAGTAGGATCTTTTCTACAAAGACTGCAATTTAAAAGAACCCCTCTCACTCTTTCACTTAAAGATAACGCTGACGTGCCTTTTGTGGTACTTGTAAGAAATAGGCCCCTGATAGACTGGGGACCATCCTGGGAGTGGGCAGATACCGGGGCCCCTCACTAATAACCACTTAATTAACTGATGAAATGAATGATTAATGTAGTGAGCAATGGGATCTGGGAACGACCACCTACCCGCCCCCACAGGCCATTAGAGAGGCCAGCAGGTCAACCACATCCCCCAGCAACTGGGGGAGCCAGATAAGGGGCCGTAAAGGGAGATATCGGTGTGTGTGTGTGTGTGTGTGTGTGTGTGTGTGTGTGTGTGGAGAGTGTATGTGTGTGTGTTTGTGGAGAGTGTGTGTGTGTGTGTGTGTGTGTGTGTGTGTGTGTGTGTGTGTGAAGAGTGTATGTGGAGAGTGTATGTATGTGTGTGTGTGTGTGTGTGTGTGTGTGTGTGTGTGTGTGTGTGTGTGTGAGAGAGAAAGTTCAACCTACCATGTCCGAGTCATGGAAGTGGATGTGGTACTTCTTGACCGCCTCTCGGTAGGTATTGGGTTCCGCCTCTGGGTCTTTCACACCACCACCGCCGCCGTCACCATCCTCCTCGCCCCTCTCTGTCTCTGCCTCAGGACTGAAGCGCACCATCTCGCCCCTGTACACTGGCTGAGGAGCAGACGAGAGCGCGGGAAAGTTCAGATGTGACAGCGAGGATTAGTTAACGTACACCACCCAACATTCTCCTGCTCACTAAGGTTTAATGCACCCAGGGACTATGTGAGTGCTCCTATCAAAACAATGAACGACGTGGATCTCCATTTTGATTAGGCCTATTTAAGGTCCAGGGCCTGTTCAAGAACTGTGTAAGGACTATGGAACTGCGTTAGAACTGTGGATTCAGACACAGTACAACAACCTACTGTCCGCATATTAACAAGCGGCCTAATATTTAGTCAATAGTCGGACTAAAAGCCAGATTAGAATGAAGTAGCAGCGGAAGTGTGCCATTGATATAATGCAGAGTCAAACAGAATACTTTAGAATGATTTCAAAATCCTGACATGAAAACGTACGGCGTGAATGCATTACAACATTCAGTTGGAAAATAGAGGCTGAGCGGGATGATGGTATTATGTGCGCTATTAGCATTGTTCTACTCACTCATTTTAAAAGCACCTACTGAGTGTCTGAAAAATCTTCAGTGAAAATTAAAGATCTACAAATCATGTGGTATTTACTTATCGAGTTACGTTTAGCCTGAGCTTTACTAAAGATGCAGGGCGTGCACGCTGTGTGCCACAACAGATTGTGCATGCATCACAACGATCAGCAAAGTGTGGACACTTCAAAAGACAGACACATAAGACAAAAAAAAGCAGTTAATCTTTTCAACTTGACAGAGCCATCTTGGGCGTTCTACGTACAAATCTGCGGTCAGAGGTCTTCTTGAGGTTGATGCCGGTCATGCCCAGTGTTGGTATCAGGACCATGACCATCTCGCCAATGCTGTCCGCCGTCACGCAGCTGTTCAGCCACTCTGACAGGGACAGGCTCTGAAAACCCGGAGAAGGCAGTGCAGGGGGTGTGAACAATTTGAATTACAGACATGGAAAGTGTCACTGCATATAAACCAGGATGGAACACTATGCTTGGATTAACATTCATTAATGCTGGCATGGAGTCTCCAAAAATTCCACTCAAGCTTCCAAAAAAAAAAAATGCAACTGCAACTTAATACCTGTTCTGTACAGTAAATATGAAACTCAGGTGTCCACGATTAACAAAAGACAATAGGCAGTAACAAAAGAGACAAGCGAAGAGTTCTGAATGGAACATACAGGATTCCTGGAAAAGAAGAACACAGAGAACACAGAATATCTAAATCAGTCTGTAGAAGTGAATTCCCTTACCCAAAGGGTGGCTTTCCTCGGGAGCACGAATAAGTGCTTGAACCCAACGAACCCTGAGTCCACAAAATGGATCCCTTGCTGCCCATGCCTGCATTAAGGAAACAAAACATCGTTATACAAACTGTAAATAACGGTTTACCAAGTTCATGCATGTTGTGCTTTGTCGAGTCTTGCCATTTATGTTGAGGAATGTAACAGACTAAGTATGTGTGTGAGGGAGAAAATCTGTGTGAGAGAGATAATGACTGAGTACATGAGCAGAGGAGAGATGTGACATGAAAGAGAAGATGTGACAGAGGAGAAGTTACAGAGGAGTTCATTATACAAACTGTACATAAGTGTTTACCAATCTCGTTACAATAATGTAAGGTGAGCTGTGTTGTGTTGTGTCTTGGCATTTATCTTGGCAAAAACGCTGAGGAATGACAGAGTGTATGTGTGTGTGAGAGTAAGTCAGAGAGGGCAAGATATCCAAGCAGAGATGTGACCGAAATCACATGAGAGAGAGAGAGAGAGACGAGACAGAAAATATATCAAAGAGATGATGGGACGGAAGAGACATGAGGGAGGAGACATGACAGAGGAGACGTGACGGAGGAGACGTGACGTAGGAGACGTGACATAGGAGACGTGACGGAGGAGACATGACGGAGGAGACGTGACGGAGGAGACGTGACGGAAGAGACTCACGTGGCGAAGGAACATTCCTGAGACATGAGCACGCCGGACCAGCGCAGGGGCCAGATGGCCTCGGTGGTCAGGAAGCGTTTGAACGCACAGAGGGGTGTATGAGTTCTCTGCAAATCCCACATCTTGGTCATGCGGTCGTCTCCGGCTGTCACCATGTGATCACTACAGAGGGGAGGAAGCAGAGAAGGGAACAGTGTTAGGCTTACGGCACACTAGGGGTTTGGGAAAATATTGATATATTGAGTATCACGATATTCTGTTTTGTGATACTGTGTTGATTCTCAAGAACTCTGTATTGAGTTTTATTTTTTTCTCATATAGGGAAATCATTTTGCTCAGATTGCTCAATAAGTAGTACCATGATGTTGGATGTTACACGGACTGTGATAAATGTGTATGGTTGTGTGTTCTTTATACTATGACAGCTTTCCTAAAAAAATGCTTACAGTATAACAATATATCGTGATACGCATTATGATTCAGTGTATTATATCGCCAGATTCTTGCCAATACACAGTCCTAAAACACACACTCCGAGGCCAAAAGAAGCATACTGAAGCATACTGTCTGTGAAAATCAAACACAGGCACCAAAGTGAAAACAGAAACGTTTGTTTTGGCATCCGCTGTGTTAGAGCAGTGGTTCCCAAACTTTTTACAGTCCCGTACCCCTTCAGACATTTAATCTCCAGCTACGTACCCCCCCCGTTTTTTTCACGTTTGTAACCACCGCCACGCCCCCCCCCCGCCCCGTCAAATTGTCCGATTGGAATTGCTTAAAAATCCCGTCCTCCAAACACAATCGCAATTTGAGAATATTTATAATATCTAGGCCTATAATGTGCACTGCCTTTATTATGTTTTAAAGGAACAGGCTATTTTGCTGCTTGAAAGTTATTAAACAACACTCATATGCTGCATTTTAAATAAAGCGCAAACCGTCGATTATAAACAAGGAGCGAACTGAGTGAAAAGGATCAAACATGGCCAAGCAGACTAGCCTTAAAAGCTTTTGTCAGAGGCCAAACGCAACTGATGAGGGTGAACCGTCTGATGAGGATGAACCTGTAATACCTGAAGCCATAGATGTTCGGACAGCTCCACCAGAGAAAAGGCCGAAGTGTCGGGCGTTTAGGTCGGAATGGAGTGACAAGTTCCCTTGGCTAATGTGCGAGGTAATTGATGGTAATGATAAAATGTTCTGTTCGAGACGGCAGGACGACGCAACGGATTCACAAGAGGGTCGAATAATTTTAGAATCTCTGCTCTCATTGAACATAGTCAGAGGAATTACCATGTTGCGGCGCTCAATTTAACGCCACAGCTGGTTGCGATTAAAGGCCACTTATTGACACGCATTAGACATTCATGTTTTCTTTTTTTATTGTAAACTTAGGCAAATAAACATGTTTCATTCTATACGACCTGATTATGTCATTCTTTAAGCTACATAGTCTGCCTTCAGTTTTCTCCAATAGGCTAATTTATAAGCAGTAATAGATATTTGACCGGCTTATCATTAAAATGTCACTTTGATCAGCAACATTTTTTTCTAGCGGAACCTCTGCCCCACGCACATATTCAGCATATAACACTTGAAACTGTGAAATTGTCAGGGTAGGTCACTAACCGCCGCTTCCACGCCCCCTACCCCCGCGCGCATATTCAGCCTATAACACTTCAAACTGTCAGGGTAGGTCACTAACCTACCTGTAGCTATTTTTGGCAGTGTAATTGTTTCGCTGAACATGGGTATACATGAGTAGCCTATTTCTCGCAATGCGACTTGGCTATTCGGACTATTTAAGATTCCATGTCTATTTATAGCTCCGTTTGAAAATGTAATGGGCTTTTTCACTTTGAAAACGCAAATCGAATGTTCTCCCCGCGTACCCCCTGAACCCCTGGGGGTACGCGTACCCCAGTTTGGGAACCGATGTGTTAGAGCATGCCTTGCTTATACGAGCCTTGATCTAAAGTCGTTTCTAAGGCCAACACAGCAAGAAAAAACGCAGCATTCATACAATAAAATGGTTAGAGCATAATGTTACCAATAAATAATGCATGGATGTCTAGCAGTTTAAACATAAGTATTATCGGCTATTGGCCAGTTGTTTCAATGCCTTTATGTGTGTGTGAATCCATAGTGGTGGGGGAGAGTAGTGGAGCTGACAGGATACAAAATGGCATCCCCGATGCCTCGGGCGCGAATGCCTCCACAAACCACTCTAAAGTGGGTGTGCAGTGAGCAGTATTCCTGCCAGGTGGCCCTACCTCAGCAGTTTGGCAAAAACATAAAGCAAAACTGCCAGGTTTGGTCCCTGCTTGGCCATCATAGGGAGGCTCTGCTAAAGGGAAACCTTCATGACAACTAACATAATTAGTTTGTAGGGCCAGAAAGTAATTCAGTAGAGTACATTTAAAAAAAAAAATGAACATGCCTAGATTTAAATATTGTGTAATCAGAACTGATTTTAGAAAGTTTTGTCCAATACAATTACACATAGGCACTGATGAATTATTTTCATATCAGTACATTGCAATTAGCTACAGAAGGCCAACAAAGAGCAAAGATGGCGAAGTATGATGCATGTGAAACACACACACCTCTGAGGTGTCATGTCCTGCAGAACTACAGTGCCCTCCACAATTATTGGCACCCCTAGTTACACCAAGAGGATAAACAGAAAAGAAATCTTTTTTTATAGCCTGTTTTGCTCATATTCATGAGCAAAACAGGCTATAAAAAAAGATTTCTTTTCTGTTTATCCTCTTGGTCTTTTACTCAAAATATTCAAAAAAGTCTTACCTTTTCATTGAAGTAAAATTATTTAAAGAAAAAAAACTGATGAGATTAAATAAATATTTTTCCGCAAAACATGTGTGCCACAATTATTGGCACCCCTAGAAAAATCTTATAATTCAAATCTAACTGAAGTATATTTCCAGTCATGTTTTACATTTTTAAGTTCACCTGTTTGATAAGGAACTCTTAAGAGGTCAACCATGACTTCCTGTTCCACTGGCGTACAAATATGAGGTGATACAGGCCAAATTCCATTAGTCATTCATCACTATGGGAAAGACCTAAGAACACAGTGACAATGTGCGACGAAAAGTTGTTGAGCTGCACAAATCAAGAAATGGACACAAGAAAATCTCTTAACAGTTGAAAATACCCATTTCTACTATCATGGAAATAATTAAGAAGTTTAAGCGACAGGAGATGTTAAGAATCAGCCTGGAAGAGGACATGTCTGTACATTGACCCCACGCACCGTGAGGAGGATGGTTCGACTGGCAAAAGAATCTCCAAGGATCACAGCTGGAGAATTGTAGAGGTTAGTTGAGTCTTGGGGTCAGAAAGTCTCCAAAACTACTATAAGACACCACCTACATCACCACAAGTTGTTTTGGAGGGTTGCCAGAAAAAAGCCTCTACTGTCAATCAACAACAAACTAAAGCGCCTACAGTTTTCCAAATGTAAGTCAGACTTTCAATGGGACCCAGTTATATGGTCAGATGTGACCAAAATGAAGCTTTTTGGCAACAAAAATCAAAGGTGGGTTTGGCGTAGACAGAAAGATAGCCATACAGAAAAGCACCTCATACCCAATGTGAAGTATGGTGGCGGATCTTTGATGTTGTGGGCTGTTTTTCTTCCAAAGGCCCTGGACATATTGTTAGGATACATGGTATCATGGACTCCATCAAATACCAGCAGATATTAAATGAAAATCTAACAGCCCCCTCCAGTAAGCTTAAAATAGGCCATGGTTGGACCTTCCAGCAGGACAATGATCCGAAGCACACCTCAAAATCAACACAAAAATGGTTCACCGACCGCAGAATAAAGGTTTTGCCATGGCCATCACAGTCCCCCGACCTAAACCCCATAGAAAATCTGTGGGATGAGCTGAAGCCGAGTCTACAAACGTTGACCTCAGAATCTGAAGGATCTGGAGTGATACTGCATGTAGGAATGGTCTCAGATCCCGTTCCATGTGTTCACCAACCTCATCACGCATTATAGGAGAAGACTCATAGCTGTTATCTTGGCAAAGGGAGGCTGCACAAAACATTAAATTAAGGGGTGCCAATAATTGTGGCACACATGTTTTGGGGAAATATATTTATTTAATGTCAACAATTTTTTTTTCTTTCAATCATTTTACTTCAATGAAAAGGTAAGATTTTTGTGAATATTTTGAGTGAAAGACCAAGAGGATAAACAGAAAAGACATATTTCTTCATAGCCTGTTTTGCTCATATTCATTAGGGGTGCCAATAATTGTGGAGGGCACTGTACATGCTATTGTTTGCTTACATTATAGTCCACAGATTTAATGACGGGTGTATGGATCTCTATAGCTTCAGCACCAGATAGAGGTCACATGCAGAGAGACAGAGAGGAAGAGAGGGATAACAACGTGGGTGTGAGAGAATTATTAAGAGAGAGAGAGTAATGTAGGGAGAGAGAGGGAAAATGAGAACTAAAGAATGAGAGAGAGAGAGGGAGAGTGAAACACAGAGTTACAGAGAGTGATACAATGGGAGACTAAAAGGAAGAGGGGGAGAGAGAGGGAGGGAGAGAGAGAGAGAGAGAGAGAAACACAGAATTACAGAGAGAGATACAATGACAGAATAAAAGAAGGAGGGAGAGAGAGATAGAGATAGAGAGAGAGAGAGAGAGAGAGAGAGAGAGAGAGAGAAACACAGAATTACAGAGAGTGATACAATGACAGAATAAAAGAAGGAGGAAGAGAGAGATGGGAGAGAGATAGAGAGAGAGAGAGAAACATAGAATTACAGAGAGTGATACAATGAGAGAATAAAAGAAGGAAGGAGAGAGAGATGGAGAGAGAGAGTGACTGAGGGGTGTGAGGCCTCCTGGGGACATTGCCTCTCTATGGAGCGGGCGCTCATAATGAGTTTTTGCCGCTCTGTTACTCTGCAGATTAACTGTGCTTTCCGGGCGCAGTGTCCTGTAGCCTTCACCACAGGTGTAAATGATGAGTTCATTAACACGTGCAGCACTGGGCCTCCTGTAGCAGCCATAAATATGATTTGGGAAGGGGTTACTGACCGCACGGCACAGGTCCAGAGAGGAACAGGTGAGCGTAGCGGTGAGGGCTAAACACAGGGAACGTCAGGTGACACAGCGCAGGTCCGTCAGGATGTGCTCACAGCAAGATCCCCTGCCCCCCCCCCCCCCCCAAGTCTTAACGTAAACCACTGTATGGTCTGGTGGTGTATACCGAAACTCTGCCTAGTCTTTGGATAAATCACATGTTTTTACCAGAGACACTTGAGCATGTTGTTCTGCATCTAGGACTAGGCTTAATCATAGGATCGAGAATCATGACTACCAGTCCTATGTGAGAGTACGCAAGTACGCAAAATGTAGTTCCAGAGTGGTGGTGTTGTATCAGGATATGGTGATATCTACACAAAGGTCATTTATGAAGACATGCTCACATTGTAAGAGTAAGACTAATCATACTTTCCACAGTCAGCAGTGAGTATCAACAGCTTATGAACAAAGATAAATGGCCATCAAAAAACTGCAAAAGCCTGTGGATAAAGGCTTCTGCCTAAGCGACTGCGTGTAGTGATACAAGCAATATGTGTGTAACCGCAGTGTGGATCTGAGCAGTGGAGAGTTCGGATGTCATGTGCAGAAGGCGAGAGCTGCGACTGATGCTATGCGCTCTTGCTCCAGGCGGGCGCATGCCCTCGCCCTGACATCTGGACCGGGGAGGTGGGGGTTTGTTGAAGAGGAGGGGGGGGGGGGGGGGATGCGGCAGACAGCTGAGCCCCCCCCGGCTCCTGACTGCGGCCTGCTGTGTGTGTTTACACACAACTCAACATGGCTGCATGCTCCAGCCCCTCTTACACAACGCCTGCGTCTTTACCGCACAACCCCCACCCACCCCCCTCCCGCCATCTGCTTGGTCTGAGCCACCCTCAGCCTCCTTAAGTCTGCTGCTTGTGTGTACAAATATGTGTGTGTGTGTGTGTGTGTGTGTGTGTGTGTGTAACAGGGGGGGGGATGTTGTGTTTGTGTGTGTATGTGTGTGTGTCAGTCTCTCCCCCACTCTCTCTCTCTCTGTCTCACATACACACAAACACAATCCACAGTTATACTGTATACAGTGTGTGTGTTTGCAGTTACACTGCCTCAAACACCACCTCATACACACACACACTTTGTATACAGTATGAAGATGTGTATGAAGAAGTGCAACAGCATGCATATAGGTGTGTGTGTGAGTGTGTGTCTATACGTGCTCATTGAAATTCCGGACCTGTGGCGCTGGTTCTGGCAGGCGCCGGAGCACTGCAGGTTAGCTTCTCTCTCCCAGCCTCAATGGGCTACCGCCGGGGGCCAGGATAGGCTGTCATTTACCTAAACGAGCTTTTATGACACGGCCCACTGGAGCATCCCACAGCATCCCGCAGCCCAGCCCAGCACAGAGCAGAGCGGCGGCTATTGCAGCACTCTCCCCACATAAGGTCATCACTGTCCGATACGCTGTGCTGGGATTACATCAGGGAAACTTTCTGAAGTTATTAGACGGATTTTAACATTTCGAAACCGTTTGTCAGGCAATGGAAATTGAATGAATCCATGACAATGTGTGTGTGTGTGTGTGTGTTAAGTGAGTGTGAGTGTGAGTGTGAGCGTGAGCGCCCGGGCTAGCATATGTACCATTATGTGTGCTACATGTGTGCACACAGACATGCTTTAGAGGCTAGTGTCTATATAACTGTACAGCAGGGCATGCATGAAGGAAGACCCTGAGATGATACTGTGGGTCGTTAAGGTGCGCTAATCCTGCTGGGCTTTGTAATTGGCATCGACTCCTCACAGCACAATTCAATTCCCTCAGCAGTGATGGAATGGGAATGAAATTTCAGCGCAAGTCACTGAGTGAAAGCATCTGTCTCTGGCTGACGGTGGTTAATGTACTGAGAACCTTCTGCACAAGGATCTGTGAAATCCCTTCAGGCAAAAGGTAATATAAACACACACACACACAGATAAAATAAGTAAAAAGTACGAAAGCCTCAAGTAGCATGGTGTATAGAGCTGAAGGACTGTTTGAAACTTCCTGAACACACACACACACACACACACACACACACACACACACACACACACACACACACACACACACACACAGTGACTGGCTGCATTGTGCATGAAAGGTAATGAAGGTACAGCCTTCCCAGACAGTTTCTTTTGGACAGGTGTGTTTTGGACAGGTGTGTTTAGCTGTGTGTTCTCACCCAGAGGCTCTGCACCAGCTGACTGACCGCACCACATCATCGTGCGCCAGGAAGCTGTGGAATGGGTGGATAGAGGGAGACTTGCCCGGAGCGCGAACCCGGAGCAGAGAGGACTTTGTGCTCAGATCCCACAGCGCCACCATACCTGTGGGGGAGACAGAGCAACACCTGCTTTAGATGTACACAAACACACACCTGAGAGGCTCTCTCCCGTGCGTCGGCCTCAAAGCCATGCATAGCACCTGATGTTTCAGTAGACAAAAATCACAACCAAACATAGCACCTGATGTTCAGTAGACTGATAAACAATCTTTACTGTTACAGGGCCTCGCAAAATTATTCTACCCCCCTGAAAGTAATCACCATTTTCACAATTACAAAAGATACTTAAACATATTTTCCCAATCAGCATTTTTACTGCGAGCATTTATGCTCTAGTACATTGCCTTTGGAAATAAAAAAAATGAAATATAACACTTGCATAAGTGTTCAAACCCCTGTGCTTTTGAGTTCCAGATTAAGGCAGATAACAAATTGACACAATTACCATAGCTGATCTTAACTAGGTACTACCTATGAGTGGTTTCAGTAGAGATCTCCTGGATATGAAAAAAAAAAAAACAGTAAGGGTCTAAGGGTCATCGACCAGGTGAAATACGAGAAGAAATGAAAACTAAAAAGACAAGGTGATTCAAAGGATTCGAAGTGAGGAAAAGAGATCCCGTTTTGATGTCAAATTGAGCACCACTGGATCCATCCAAGAAGAATGTGGAAGTTGCACCACACCACCCACGTGGTTTGTAGAAAAGGCCGTCCCCCAAAGCAGGCAACCAAGACGGGTATTAACAGGTGTGGGTGACCACCAATCCAGCCTTCACCCTGAAAAGTCTACTAAAATCAGTGGCTGGAATTGGGGTGCAGGTGTAGGAGCCCACAATCTTAAGACCTATCCATACAAATGCACTCGATTGGAGGGTGGCACAAAGAAGCCATTGTTTTAGGAGATCAACAACTAAACATGTATGGAGGTTGCTTAAGATATGGGGAAAGGTTTTTATGGTCGCATGAGACCAAAACAGAGCTTTCTGGCCATATTCTAGCATGGCTCAGTCAAAGCCCTGATCAAAATCCTACAGAGAATCTGTGTCACTACAGGCCAGAACCGCCATCCCACCAACCTAAATGTTCTATACAAATAGAAGAATGAGGGAAAATAATCTCGGAAGAATGAGGGAAAAGAATCTAGGAAGAATGAAGGAATAATGAGGGAAAAGCGCTGCAAACCTGGTGCTGTGTCGCTTCAAAGGAACCTAACTAATTAATTAGGGGTTGAATACTTATGAAAGCAGCATATTTGAGTTATTTATTTATTTATTTATTTATAGTAGACAAAGCTTTTAGAAACAAACTACAGCATAAATGTTTAACAATCAAAATGCAGGCTGGGAAAATATATGTAAGCACCTTTTGTTAATCAGAGAATGGTCATGAATGCTATGCAAGTCACTGTATTTCTACCTCAACAAAAACTACTACAATACCTCGTAAAACTCCAGAAAGCACGGAAAAAGACCATTTAGACAGATGGACTGGTACATGCCATTAATATAGAAGCTGTTGTATAAGCTCATTCAAGACTAGTGACTAGGCAAAAACCAGTGGAAATTGAAAAGGGGGAGTTTAAGGTGCATAGGTACCATCGTAGAAGCCGGCCGCCAGCAGGTTGTGTGGTTTCACCGGCATCCAGTCCAGGGTGAGGCACTGTCCGCTGATGCTGCTGGAGCCCAGACACAGGGTCAGCACCGGCTGCACCTGCAAACACCACACCCAAACCCAGTCACCAGAATGAGGTGTACCTGCAATCTACTCAAAAAGTCAATTTCAGACGAACAATCCTGACAGATTTCTAAGAACAAAACAAAAAAGTTAAATGAATTAAAAAAATGAAGTCTCAGGAGACTTAATATCAGGCACACAATGAGAACTGAAGCTGCTGTGTGATTGAGCCATAGCATAACAGTGTAGCAAAATCAAAAGTGTCGTGGCTCCCCACTGTCACAGGAACACGGCGCTGCTTGTGGCCACAGCACTCTGGGCAGAGAGGTGACAGGTGATTGGGTGGCAGGACCAGGACCTTATCGGGGAGGATGAAATGCTGGAGAACGGTTATTGACCTACCCGACAGATCAGAGGCCCTTGGCTGGCTTCACCTATTGGGAAAGACATAAATAGTGTTTATAAGCTGTGCATATTTATCGATAAGGGAGAGACTATAATTCAACAGCAGTCTACGCGTTTATTAGAGGGGACATTTGAAGGTGCTGAGGCGGTGATTTGGGACGTGTCCCAGCCCGACTATACTGTTGTGCTACATCACAGGCCAAAACCTCAATGAACAGTCTAATGGCAAATGGCAGCTAATTAATAGATGCTTTTAGTTTTAAAAAAGGAAATCAGCCTATGGACTTTTAAACACAGATTGTAATTATTGTATTTTTTTATATTAATTGTTCATTAAAAACAATCCAAAACAACCAAATCTCAACTTCAATCCCATAATAGCTAAATCGCCTGAGACAGTAAACTGCGCCTGAGTCAAACATTCAGTCACACCTCCAGTCGTCCAATCATGAAACTCAAATAAGTCAAAGGGCCGCCCCTTTCTTCAGAAGCCCCTCCTCCTGGGCTGACTAGGCCCGTTCTGAGTGACAGCCACTAGGGGGGAAGGCTGTCAGGAACTCGGCTGAAATTCACGGCTTTAAACACTAACAACTGAGTAGTGATGCTTCTTTTTTGTCATTTCAATTATAGATCCTTGTCTGATGGAAACAAGTTAGTAAATTACCTCCATTGAGCGAAGAGAAGCTTCAGACAGCCCCCTCCCCTTTCCCTCTCATCTCCCCCACTCTCAAAAAGCTATTTATATGTGTGTGTGTGTGTGTGTGTGTGTGTGTGTTGCCTATAACCATTTCACTGCTAGTCCTGACAGTGTGTGTGTGTCCCCCCCCCCCCCCCCCCCCGTCTCGGAGACAAGCCTGCAGCGTGATACAAAGAAATTCATTGTTATTCGACTGCATGCTTGTTTAAGTGGAGTGTGCTCTGGTTCTGCAGGCAACATCACACTGTACAGTTTGTGAAATGAAATAAGGCGAGTTCCTCTTGCTCTCTAGTGCTGCACCAAGACACACAAGCACATTGAAAGGGTTGTGGATCAGAATCGTTATTCTCACGTATATTATATTCACATGTCTCTTATAATCATAAGGTCTCTGGTCAGGTCTATGTCCCTCCATTCTGGAGGCCTGTTCACTAGCTGATAGGCACTCAAATGTGTTTTTGACCTTGCAGGTGACTGACAGCTCACAATCACTCTCTCTCACAGCTAGAATTAGAGCTCAAATATGAACTAGTCTCCAAATGTATGTGCTCTGCCTTAAGACTGGCTGGAATGTGTCTTCTGGTCTTGGGTCTGCTGACTGTTCAGTGCCTGCCTACATGGTCAAGGAGTGATGGTTTTATTTTACTCACGATGCTTACTTGAGGATACTTAAACTTGTTGGATGTGCATGTGAAACCTTTATCTCTCCCTTGATGTGCATCACTGTAAAGACTAAAACCTTGTTCCTGATGGTATTAAAAATTCCCGCACACACACACACACACACACTCATTTATTGAGCGAGATAACCCACACAGAAAGCATCCCCCTCTCCAAAAACACACACAGTGAGACACCCCAGAGAGAGACAAAAAATAAAAAAAATACAAATACAAAAATACAAATACAAACACACACACACACACACACACACACACACACACACACTGGTGCCAGCCAGCCAGGGCACTCCGGTATGACAGTGTCATCTGTTGTCTGTGGGTGGGGGGGGGTAGGTACATTTGTGGGGGGGGTTGGGGGCGCCCAGCTCTGTGATAGAGGTCACCTCCCCAGAGGCCAATGTTGCCAGCAGTAGAGCGGGTCACTGAGCCAGTGAGTCCTGAAACCTTAACCCCCCCCCCACACACACACACCCCTACCATACCTGACCCTCATCATTGCAACCTTTCCAGTGCTTTGCCATGGGACCCGCGTAAGGCACAGTAACATTTAAGTCAACCTAGCAGTGCTGCAGAACAGGCAACACTACAACAACGGGACCAAAAGGTTTTAACAGAATCCCAAAGCAGACCATGACGAGAAACACCCACTCCTTCCTGTTCACTTAACATTGCTTGAGTTTCTATCTTAACTATTGGTGCGACAAACAAAGACAAAACATTTGTAAAGTGACCGAAAGACAAATTAATACAGGTAGGGTACAGTGGAGATTTGTCAACATTAGTTACCCTTGAGCATGTCTCCGGGCAGCCCAGGGTGCAGTGAGGTAGAAGCGTCATTAGGCGAGCATTAAACTCTCACACAGAATCGATAAATAAGTCTGACTGCCGGGGGAGAGGAGGGAGTACAAGAACAAAGAGAAGAGAAGAGAGCTGAGCTGAGCTTGTTTGTGACGAAAGTGTTGTAGTAAGCATTCTACACCTGCCAAAACCACGCTGTTTACCAGATGCCAGATATCATTTGACCTCCCCTTCCGTGCTTGACATGGACCAAAAAATGGCTGGGAATAAAAATGTCCATTCTGCTCAATCTAATTCTTTGTTCTAATCCACACACAAACACCATCACAAGAATAATGAGAAAGCACCTCAGGCTACAAACCACGGAGTTCAGGATTCTCTACCAGTCACAAATGATTATGGACTGGTGTAATCCGGCGGTCCCCCTAAGGCCACCATTTCCAAGCCGCCAGTTGTAACCAACAGTTGGGAAAGGGATGGCGTCGAGTTTGGCAAGTTATGTTTCTTTTGTTAGTTTTCCCTTCCTGCTGAATGAGGACCTCTGTTGCATATGTAAGGTCTTTCATTGACGAGTGACCTACAAGACATAACCATGTCCACCACTAAATCCCTCCAGTAAGTGACTAATGCAGTCTCGAACCATCAGAGGAGTGGTGCGTGCATTCGCTCGCAAACGTGACGGACAGCGATCTCCAAACCGCCCATTAATCTAATGCGCACAGTCTTTACCGCCGCGACCCGAGGCTAGCACTCATTCTACAGCACGCACGTTTGGGGCGCCATCCATCACGGTGCGCGCGGCTACGAGCGTTCTACTGACAGCGGGCCTCTTTCCACCCGCTGGTTTATGCATCATGCACTCAGCATCATCCATAACGGTGGCACGTATTCTCCATTGTCCAGTCGCCCCCATCCGACATCGGTGCTCCTGCCTCCGTGGCGAGAGGTCATTAGAGCAGTCGCATTAGATCATATCCTGTCACAACGGGGGTGCGATGATTAAGCGAAGATCCTCTGGGGATGACAGCTCCTAGATAAACGCTGCGCCGTGATCGATGTGTCGTCGGACATATGCAACTCAGGAAGCATTAAATTTGATGGGACTTCGGACGGTGGTATCGAGTTTGTGCCTGGCTCTAATAGAAGCCACGGTCAACATATTTGCTGAAGGAGACACCCATACAATCTAATACAAATGATGCAAGAAAGAAAAGAAAGAGAGGAAAAAAAGGTTGAAGTAAAAGCATGGGAGGAGAGAGGGGAGGATGAATGAGTTTTGAAATGGACTCCGTGCTTCATCCTTTTTACATTCACTCAACACCACTTCCTCTCCCTTCCTCTATCTATCTCTCTCGCTTCTTTGTTGCTCCCTATATCAGCTTCTCAATCATCTCTCTCACCCCTACCCGTCTACCTGAATCTAAGAGGAAGAGAAAACACGCAGGACACACACACACACACACACACACACACACACACACACACATATGCATGTGTGCATGCCAACACACAAAAACAGACACACGAGGAGGAGGAGGAGGGGCCAGAGGTTCTCCGAGCATGGGCTAGAAGGCGTGAGAATAATGCGGTGGTCTCCTCTGAAACAGCCCTGCTGTGAGAGATGAGCGGGTAATGGCCCAAGCCCACCAGACACAGGGACAGACACGCTGCAAGCACAGTGCCCATCCATTTCAACCTGAATGCTCCTCCACTGTTACAGAGGCACCTGATCGCCATACAATCTGGACAAGCCTCAGCACAAGACACAGCTACTCACAACTATACAACATGGAGGAGCTTTGTGTTACCAATGGCAACAGGCTTTCCCTTCAAAAGCATCTGCTATATAGCCCTCCGAATACCTTTTGAATGTTACTAGCCATTTCATATACAGAGATGCCTATTTGTCTCTTCTTAAGAATGACGGGCATTCAATTGTAACTGATAGTGAACATGTGACAATGAACACAGATGTGTGTATATTAATAAAGAAGTCTCTCACAAAGAAACACATGTGGTACTATAATGAGCGAAGAATCTGTGGAACTAGCCTGACATCTTCTCATCACTGCTGCCCCCTTCTGGCAAGGCTAGTAACTGCAGCCTTTAATAATCCGATCCGCACAGACAGCACATCTGTTCCCACTCATTATTGTTAACTCAATAATTTTTTCCCCAACAATTCATCATGTTATTTTTGTGCAAATCTCTGATGTAGTATGAGGTGATGTTTTGATTTGTTAGGATTTATACATCACCGTTGAAAGGATAGGGGGCACTAATATATAAAGAATTTGCTTCTTTTTGAAAGAAAAGCAAATGGAGGATTCTTTGACGAAAGCAAAGTTTGAAGGACCCAATTATTAAAATTAAAAATAATTATTTCTAACCTTGTCAATTACTATGTTTCCTATTAATTTTGCTATATTTCCAATTCAAACTCATTCCAGGAAATTTCAAAGTACGTTAGTGTACTGAATATTTTGTACAAAACACAGTAATATACAATGTACACTTTTCTTCCCCACTTTTAACCACAATGGGAATAACATATTCAACATAAAATTCAACACAAAGTATGTCAATTTTCCTTATCACATTCCTGCCAGGAGAGACTCGATAGGAACTACTTAAGCCCCAGAGCTTAATTAACACCTGAAGCTGGATCTGAGGTGGGCTGCCATACTGCCATCTCCCAAACTTGTCGATTTTCATTTCTGTCAGATCCAGCCAGCTAGACGCATGACAGGGGATGACAGGCAGCCTAAATAATTGCCTGTTGCAGAATGCATGTGGGATTGTTTTTAAAGCACTAAATAACTTTCGTTTTCATAGCTGAGCTGTCGATATGTCCACCAGAATGCACTAGGGGTGAGGAGAGACAGAAATGTGATTTAAAAAGTGGCAAAGCTATTGCCTTAACTTAACTTTCTATGACTTTTTTCCACTTAAGTAACGTAAGAATTCTACAGTGTAGCGTGTTCTAGTCGCATATGGGTCCGCAATCTGTGATTCTGTTAATAAATCAGCCCCTTTGTGTTTACACAGGCACAGTGTAAATACCCCCCACCCCCCCACCCCCATAAATGACCTACCGTCTGTTTGGCTTCTCCTGTGCGTCAGCAGGGCGTCGGGATGTGGGAGGCTGTAAATGACGATCCTGCCGCTGGAGCAGCCAGCAGCCAGCAGACCCAGTCTGGGCATCTGGGGGCTCTGGAGGGGAGAGGTTGTTGGATCATTGGAGGACATTCACAGTGGCTGTTTTTCAATTATGAGAAGTGATGATTTACTAATGAAAACATCAGTATTTTGACTGTCTGGGCTCAATTGCTGGGGATTACAATAGTAGTTGCAGTCACAATACCAAGATCATGGGTTCAATAGACAGCACAAGAAAGGATACAATATTGCAAAAATCCTATTTGCTCAGATTAACCCCACCGCCAAATCAATAAAAGGAGCCGTATGTTAGCCTGACAAGCTGTCAGATAGCGAGCAAAATGATCCCATACTCCTCACCCCAAGCAGACAGGGGGCAGTATATTACTACGTTTGCACACCTCTACCTCCTCTCCTTTTGAAGGAACCAAAAGGTCAGGCCTAAGGGGTGGAGGATGAAAGCTACAGGTAGCATGAAAACATGTAAATGACTGAAAGATATCTAGGCTACCACTAGTGTCTCCATCAAGAGTAACTGATATTTATATGTTACATTAACTTAGTCGAGGCAAACAGACCCTGTTGGTCTTCATTTAAGCACTCAAGCTTTAGAGTTAGCTGATGTTAGAAATGCAGCATTCCATTTCTCCACAATTGACAAACACTTTAACTGTCATTATTTAAGCGTCTGAAATAGGACTTTTAGGAGCGATTCAAAACACCACTCCTGACAGCGTGGGCTTATGCCAGTGACAGAACCCTTGCTTGGCTTTGCGGTTTTCACTTCATCGACTCACTATCACCTCTTGAGGTACATAGTGGTATTATGAGCGAGGATAGGCCAGTGCTAGCTGTTTTCCATGCAAACGTTTGTGGATAACTGGGCAACACAGAGCATGGGTGTTTTTTGACAATGTGTCAAAACGGTTATGTCTTCACATTTTGTTGCTATTTTTTTTTTTTTTTTTTTTTTTTTAATGTTTTCTACAAACATTCTTACATATAGCATCTTTAACTATTAGAAGAAGGATTGTAACACCTAGTCCTACACAGGTCAATGCTCTATTCCCTTTCTACTCCTCCTCCGCCTCCTCCTCGTTACAGCTGAAGACTAAGATATGTGCCCCTACCTTCCGAGCTGTGCAGGGCAGCTCCCAGGCCCCAGAGGGGCACCACTTCAGGCTCCACACACAGCCCTCATCCTGGGCGAGACAGTAGGACAGCTGGGCCTCTCTGGAGGGCCTGAGGGAAAACAGGGATATAAGCAAGGCAGTGCCATTGGGACGGTAAGGTACACACACACACAGACATAAGAACTTCAGATATTACCACTTGCAATGTCTTTACAACATGCATATTGATTAGATATTTTTGACTTTACCATAAACCAAAAAAAATTATACTTGAAACGGGTTTAAAATCAAGGTGTGGTACTAGCAGTAGGATTTGGACAATGATACTTGCCATAGACGCTTTTTATATTAAACACTTGCTGGTCAAAATGTCTGGTAATAATGCGCATACAAAACATAAACCATATCCTTAAACAGGGTCACCAAATATACTTTGCCAGCCATTAATTTACCTGGGCAGCCTGCCCAAGTAAAGTCTATATGTGGGAAACAATGAAATATTCACCCCAGGATGACATCCTGGTAACAGTCAAACTGATTTGAGGGCATGGTCATTATACAGGCTACATTGTTTTTCGCGTTTGTAACAGATTCATGTATCAAAGTTTCGTATTTGTCTGGCAAGGAAAAAATGCTAGCGGAAACCAAACCCTGACCTGGTGCGGTAGTTCAGGTCTCCCAGGTCCCAAATCTGCAGCAGGCCCGGCCCCGTGTGCAGGCTCTTCACTTTATGACGGCTGTCCATGTCTCTGTTGCAGTACATGGCCACGTACTGGCTGCCAGTGGAGCCGTCGGGGCAGGGGCACCACTCCATGGCCCACACAGGGCCACCCACAAAGAAGGTGGCGTCCCAACGCTCACCGTGGTAGGGCATGGACTCAAATCTGGAGGGGAAGAAAGAAAAAGACAAGGAAATGGATGCTGTGTGTTTAATAATGAAGCAATAATGGCAACTTTGAAAGGCATTACAGAATTGTTGTCTGAAACGAGCTAACTAGTTTACAGCCAACAGATTTACCTGGCAAAACAGGATAGTTGCCATTGATAAAAGGCTATTTAGCTTCTTAACTTTGAGGGATTTCCCACCAAGTGCACATGATTACATAGTGAATGGCCTTGGCAGAACAAACAGTGTTCTCCTTTTCTCCTCCTCACAAATACCATCAAAACTAATCTGAAGACGTTATACAAACTACTCTTGTTAAAAATAGTAAAAATCAGCCTAATGTCGCTTTTAAAAATACCACATTTCTTATATGTTCGTCAGGGACGAAATGGCGAACAGATAATGAAAGGATTATATTTGACCTCTTCAGTCGCTGAAGGGTATTTCCTTTAGTCAGTTGCTCTCGTGAAAGCATAAAAGCTGGAGACTCCGTCTCTTGAGGTAGATATGCTTCAGCCTCACTGCAGAAGAATGACATTGTATTATTATAATATTGCAAAAAGTGACTATATTATTATTTTTCAGCTTATTGGAAGTGTGGCACGATGACTTCACACACCTTGTGGCCAGAAACTGCCAGTCCTTCAGCGAGGGTATCCATTCAGGGAAGACCCACGGTAGCAGGTTATCATTACGGCTGAAAGCAAAACAAACACTTAGTTATGCAACACAGATCCTCTCCTACATTTCCTTACACGAAGCTCTTCATACAAGTGAATTTCTAAGCCAGCTTCATTACTAAAATAACCCCCTCTTCAAAGGGGCTCCTAGGAAGGCCCATGGGAATATGATACTGTAAACAAGATTCCTCCAATGCAAACTGATCCTACACTCAGAGGACCCTGTCAGCGCAGTTTATACTACACATGTGAGTCGCCTAAGGACAAGGACCTCTTATTGCAGTACTCCAGCCAAACATGCCCTGATGTTGCTTACTGATGATTATTGTCATGTTCGTTAAAAGTGTCTAAAATATGAACTGAAGTGTTTAGTTCACTGGTGCATTCCAGCATGTCTAATTACAATGTCTCCCCATATCAGCTACTGACATTGCAGAAGCACACTGTGTTGCAACGCATGACAAGAGCCCCAGAGGAACCCCACTGGACAAATCAATGGAAAATGAAAAAGGTGTCCAGACACAGGGAGGACATCGCCAGTATGCACTGAGGAATCCACTGTGTGACGCAGAGACCATAGACTCACAATTCCTTGTGGACAGGGAAAGCAGTCCACACAGGGGACATCAGCCTATTGGGGAGGCCATTGCTTGCAGTGCCATACACCACCTGAGGAGATGCAGAAATACATCATGTTAAAATAAACAAATACATTCATATAATAACCTGAATAATTATAAAAAAACACACTCTTTCCATTCAATGCTTTGTGCATATGTGTGTGTGTGTGTGTGTGTGTGTGTGTGTGTGCGTGTGTGTGTGTGTATGTGTATGTGTATGTGTATGTGTGTGAGGAGAGGCGGTAGATCACACAAACAGCTTATGTGTTAGGAGACGCAAACATGGAAGCTTATGCTCCAACCAAGGGCCAGAGGAACTCTCCAGTTGTGGTTAAAAATGATTTACTTATGTTTTAAGTAACCCTAGTTTAAAGAGTACTTCTTTTTTAAGAAATTATTTTTAACAGTATATGGTGTGTTCATTTTCAACCCATAAACTACAGATTTTTATAAACAATGGGAACCTTGTTAATATTAACACCAGCATTGAAGTGTTTCAGCACAGTTCAGTCATATCGTTTAGTTAAGAGATTAAAAGTTAAAGTTAGACTTTAAAGAAGGTCAAAGAAGCCCAGATATACCGCCATATCTCACAGAAGATGGCGCTGAATGGAATCTCATTAAATCATAAGACTTTGGGTCTTCAGTGTCCTGACCGTCCTGAGAAAAAAGGTCTACAATCCATTCACTTCTCCTTCCATCTATCTATATCCATTCATGTTTCCATCTATCCAACCATCCATCCACCTTGTGAATTGTGTGTGCTTGAAAGGGTTTGAAAAGTTAAGTAAAGGCTCATTATCATTTTATCAAGTACTTTTTCACCATATGTGATGAACCCCTTTGTGAGCTTCATGCAAATGATCTGTATTTAGCCAAGAGAGCTTAACTTGAGCCTGCACTCACCTGGGGAGGTCGACTTCTTTTAGTGAACTCTTTCAGAAATCCTGCACCCCTTTTGCGAGGCTCGCGTTGCAAGGAAAAATCCTTATCCAGGTCATCGTCCTCCACTTCTTCGCTGTCCTCCTCCTCATCATCATCCTCCTCCTTTCCCTCGGGGACAAAGTCAGAATCTTCGGCCGGGTCGCTGTCTGGCTCAGGGGCCTTCCTCTTTTTCCCTCGGCCCGTCGCCGCTTTCTTTGGCGTCTTCGTCTTCGTCTTTGTGCTTGGAGCGCTGTCCGTTTCATCGTCTGTCTTCTGGGAGTCCGCATGGGTGTCGTTCAGGCTGTTGACCAGGCTGTGAAGGTACTCAATTGCGCTGCAAACGATTAAAAAACATACAAAAATGATTAATGTACATTAATTAATAATACATTCCAAAAAATTGATTAAAAAAAACGAAACAAAATCAAAGCAGAGCAGAAACGTCAATGCATATCGATCTTATCAATCAATCATTCATGTGAAAAAGAACCTTGGTGACACAGTTCTGTCAAAGATGGCAGAATGCACTGAGGTGACAGGACGAGAAATTCAGCGCTGATTTCTTCACAATTTGAACAGCAACCATACTGGACTTAAGTGTTCTTCCAGGATTCAATTAACAGCATTAAAAGCAACAAACTTGAAACCAAAGCTATTATTGTTCTGTATGTGTGTGTGTGTGTGTGTATTTTAGCTGGTAAAAGATGGACATCAAAGACCATGCTGCCCTCAGCTGGTCACTGACCATATTGACAAGCCTACTGTATACTGAGTTTTTGTCTGTGCTGTTTTCTTTCTCAACTTGACCAGCAATACCACACTGGTCTGAAGTATTTTCAGCAGCAAAAAGCTCCTATAGCGAAAATACTACTGCTGGTGTCTCTCTGTGTGTGTGTGTGTGTGTGTGTGTGTGTGTGTGTGTGTGTGTGTGTGTGTGTGTGTGTGCTCTGTAGAAGTTTTTATATGTAGGGAGTTTTCTCAGCAAAAGTGGTTGTATATGCTGCAATGCCGCAGGGAGCAAAGGACTACATACGCCTTGGCCGCTCTCCTCTTGGGCCGACCGCCCAGCGTCAGCTCCGGAGTGCCTGGGGATGATGGGGCCTCCAGTGGCGCTGCGATCTTGCCCATGGGCGTACTGGTGGCCTGTGGGGCCGACCTCCGTCTCTTTACCGCGGCCTTCGGGGTAGCTGGGGCAGCTTTGGGGGTTTTGGGGGAGGTCTCCGCTGGTTGCTTCCTCCGGCGCTTGCCTGTAGACCAAGCATGAGCTTTGCGTTTGGTCTTCGTTGGCGTTGCATTTGTGGACCCTTCAGACGTCAGCAGAGTGCTGTCTGATTGTATGCCTTTGAGGATAAATTACAGCATAAATTATGTGTCATTACTGATACATCACACAATTCACAATTATTGGCAGGCCCACAGAAATGATTTAATGATAACATTTAATGGTATTGTTGACATAGTTTTCTAAGTACTTAAAGATCTCATCTCAATCTCATACAGAGACCTAGAACTAGTTGTGATACCTTTCTCACAATTATCTTGACCCGTTCCTTGAGTGGAGTTGGTCATATCAGATCCGACCTCTGCCGCCAACTCAGCCTCTTGCAGGTTGCTGTCAAATGCTTGTGATTCGCACTTCACAGGCGCTTTCGATGAATCCCCATTTGCGCTCAGAGACGACTTGTTGGCACTCTGACCACGTCGCCGCCCCGCTGGCTGTACCAGATCCTCTCCTTTAGGCAAACCCATAACCCTATTTCTGCATCTGCCCAACTTATGGGTACCAGATGCCATGAAACAGCTACTGTGTCCACTCTCTTGTGATCTGGTGCCAGGTTTTACCTATGCATACCTAAGAAAACAAGGAAGGTGTACTGTAATCCATACGTAGAAACATGATGAGAAGTTTGTGATAAAACTGGTCGTGCGAGTATTTTTGAAGTTGCTAGAGTCGTTGGTAACCAAAGGTTCAGGACCGTCTGGTGCTAGACTCGTGTTCGCGTAACGTTTCACGTTAGGTGTCATTCATTAAACGTTAGCTAGCTAACTTGCCATCTTTAAATTACTTTTGAGCACTGACATCCAAATCAGTGACAGTAAGGTACACATCTAGCTACATAGCATAACAAGAACGGAGAAAGTAGATATCGGTGAAGTGATACAGATTAATGAAAGAAGTTGGCTAAGTTCAAATGAAATGTACTCATTCTGACATCCTTGTAAGCCACGTTAGCTAGAGCAGGTCAACCGGCTGCTTAACGTTACATTGCCACTTTATTTGTAATGCTAGCCAGCTACATTTTGCAACGTCAACTGACACATAACTGAGATATGTTAAGGCTTACATAATACAAAGCGAATATTTATGTTAAAAACACTGGGCACATGAAACACTGGCTCTCTGCAGACAACACAAGAGACTAGGTCTTATTCACACGTAAAACACATTAGTTTGGTAGCTCAAGCTTATAAGCCATGACCACAAAAAGGCCCTTCCTGCACTGAATCACCGGTTCGAACCCCTGTCGAATTTCCGAAAAGTGGACCATAATATCGCTCTAAAAACTCTGGAGGTCCATCATAACATTACAAAATACTTACTTTCGTCGTCTACCTGACGGAAAATCGGGAAATGCACACGATCGATAATATCTGCTGTTCAGTACACATACTAGCACCACGAGCCTTGCACGACTATGTGCTCCGCCATGTTTGTTCAGGCGTTTTATACAATGTAACTTTACTCATTGCTGCCCCCCACTGAAAGAAAGCTCTTCCAATATGATGTTGGAGTTGTAATTCAACATCTCACCACTGGGTGGTGCCAGATCATATTTTCTCAGCAAAAATAACAACCCTGAAAATGCAATCTGTAACAGTACACAAACCTTTAATTACACATGTCGAAAGTACATTTCCTTATGTTGCTGAAAAAGTTACATATGTTCTAAATAAAAAAAACACAAGTAGTATACAAGTTGACTAATCTAACAATATACTTTCATATAAATACAGCTTGTTACAAGGCGAGTAAGTTACTCCAGAACCATCTGTACTAATGTATACCATGAGGTTACGGTGTTAAGCTGACAGCAACCTACGAAAAACAGTACGTTAACTTCAATACAATTGTCATCTACTGTTACTTTGCAGACGAAACAAGGCATATTGGGAAACAGATTTACAGAGTACAGTGGAATGATTTCCCTCTCTCTGCACAAGTTAATGCATGCATTCCCTTCATCATTTGCAGAACACAGTCATATAGCATGAACTAAACTTAGTAATGTCTAGCGATGTCTGAAGACTTTTTTTTGGTCCTTTGTGTTAAAAAATATTATAAATGACAAATTGAAAAAAAAAAAGTGTTTCATCACTGTGGGACAGTGCTATATTCTGTCATGCACAGTGTCAGTCAGAAAGGAAGTAACCCATGCAATACTCTGCACCCTACTCCTCTTTATCATGAAGGAATCACTCAAACTTCATTTCTAAACAAAATGCACATCCAGAGCCACGCACCAATCTAACTACTGCTCTCTTATGCAGAAATGAATGATTAGCGTTTATAATGTTATCTGTACAAAAACAACACCACCATCTTTCCTTTTTTTTTGTACAGTAGCAATCATCACTACCATTCCGTGGGTTCAGGAAGAAGCATTCAGTACAAGAAGACCACATCACATGCAGCTGGTTAAACACATATTGAGCAGAAGTCTACAGTTTGTATACAGGTGGTGGCAGACACAGTGGTAAGGTATAGCCCACTTTCCCTCGTGTTCCACTTGTTCAATGTTTTGTGTTGAGGTCAACTGAAAAAAAAACAAAAAAAAAACAACAAAAACAACACTGGCACACGGATGTCACAGAGCCGATGTGTTGAAAGTAAACACAGTTACTCTAGTAAGGTTAAAGTTCACTGTTGCTGTACTACTTGTAGTACATCAAATGTCAAACACACAATTTGTGTGAAAGGACAGGGGTTGGGAACCCAGTGATGTTGGGTTGGTCCGCGAAATGCTGGGCAAAGGCAGGACGGCAGGTTAGGGGTTGGCCCTGGGCAGCTTGGCAGGAGGAGGAGGAGGGAGCGCGTGATGGGGATCGGCGATGGGCGGCCTCTTCAGGGCCCACGTGTCGTGCCCAGTCTGCACGGCGTCCTCCGTCTCGGACTCGCTGCTGGAGCTGCCTCCGCTGCTGCTGCTGCTGTTGCGGCTGTTGTTGTCGCTGCCTTCAAAGTCGTAGCAGTCCTTCCCCCGACTCTGCTCTTGCCCCGGCTCTCTCTCCTTCTCTCCGTCCTTCTCCCTCTCCTCCTGCCTCTTGCCCTCGGCCTCCGTGGCTCCGGGGTTGGCCATGATGACGGTGGAGGGGGCAGCCAGGGGGCCCATCTCCTGCCAGGTGCTGAGGCCCGGGGTGAAGCGGAGATCCGGGTTCTGCTCGGGAGTCGGCTCTGGTCCAATGAGTCTGGGCTTTGTCTTTAGCAGCTTCTCGAAATTCTTGGAGGCTTTTTTGCTCACCACAAACCACTCCTGGTGATGTAACAGATAGGGAAGCCAACAGTGGGTAAGGACATTTCCAGACTTTGAACACTACTCTTGGTAGCAGTACCAGTGCACAACATTGTTGGGTTTGGACCCTACACAAGAAAACATTGGATGCACAGACAAGTTGGTGCGTAACTGCATACAATTCAGAGAGACCTTTAGCCAGTTATTCCAGGTGTTCCACCTATTCATTCTGCTTCTGTAGATAATTACATACCTGAGAGTGGACGGAGTTGATGTGATACTTCACCCCACTTTCTGAATTGAACTCCTTACGGCATATCAGACATTTGTATTTTCCAGCTTCAAACTCTCCCTTTGCAAGCAGAATTAAAAAAAGACATCTGGATGAGAAATTTGAGCCTTCCATTATAACCTTAATTTAAAAAACTGGCTTTAGATTTGTATATAAAAAAAATTCAAAATGGAAAAAAAAAATTCAGTCACTGGAATTATTTTTCCAATTTTTTTTTTTTTAATTTCTATTGGGTTTGGTCACAGTTGCAGAGTAGTCTGATATAATCTACAATTTGTAGCAGCATGTTTTTAAAAACAGATGTTAAAATGACAAAATAAAAAAAGTCCCTCACCATCGTGCAGAGGCCCAGGTGAGCTTTGAGCCCAGACACACTGGTGTAGACGGCCCCGCATCCCTTTGGAACAAGGACAACGGTTGTTGGTATGGCATTCACATATTTCACAGATATGGCACTCACATTGAAGAGTTTAGTGATCATTAAAATATTTTTTTACAGGTCTGACCTGATTAGGGCATTGCACTTTTCTTTGCAGTTTGACTTCATTCTTCCACTTTCGCAGAACCTCCTGACTGAAAGCTGGCAGTCCAGGACGGGCATATTTGAGCTGTCAAGACACATAATGAGATAAGATATTTCTCCAAACAAGCATGTAGGCACATTCCACAAGAGCACGTTTAGCATCCTGCTAGGATACTTAAACTTAGTTCAATAATCTGCATTCAGGTATAACACTTCAGATGGTGCCTGTGGGCTGAGCTGAGGTGGACAGAGGTGTCAAGAACATCATTACAAAATCACCGATCTGAACACTATGGTGACAAACTACAAAAAAATGAACACATTGTTCGACCGGATCAAGCTGTTGTATAAATGGAAATAATGAAATGCCAATGTGAATATTACACAGGCTTGAGAGATACTCGTCTCTGATTAGTCAGAAACAACAAACCATCTAGAATCTAGATTGACCACTTAACACTAAACATTAACACTGCCATTGGCAACCACTGTCCGTTACAGCAGTCAAGTTCAGTTTGCAACGTGATCAGCAGGCCATCCATTATCCCTAACATAATGGATGACTATACCTGGGGGGTATTCGTCGTAGCTCGCTAAACGGTTTAGCGAGCTAATTTTCAGGCTAAGATAAAAAACGCCCCTCTTTTTGGTTCGTGGAAGCAACTTTTGATAAATCACCATAGTTACATATCGATTAGCACTAACCTGCTCCAGGGCAGGCTAACTTAAGTGTAGCTGGATAAGCTTGCCACACCCCCGGAAAAAGGAGGGATCCCATTGACCAAGGACTGATATTAGAGTTAGATTAGCGGAGGGAGAGAGTTCTTTGCGATCGCCAAGATCCATTATTCTTGTATGAGCGCTACCGATTCAGCCGACAAGGAATCATTAATTTACAAGACCTTCTCGAGTCATTTATTGCAAACACCACATTGACTGTCTTGCACTTTTTTGCGAGTGGTACATTTTTGTAGTGTCGGTGATGCGGAGAACAAAGCACTCATAATGATATGAGTGTTATTAGTACACCATAGCATATCATTATTGTAGAAAATGATTACGGTGGACTCATGATAAGAATAGAGAGAAATACAGACAATTTATTTTCACTGCTTCAATGTATTGCATTTGTTATTAATACATTTAGTCATTTAACAGACGCTTTTATTCAAAGCGACTTCCAAGGAAATGTAACACTATATCGAGGAAGGAGGTGAGGGGATTTGAACTAGCAACCATGCAGATTCAAACCGGTAGAGGAAACCTCTGTACCAGCTGACTCTTGCCGTTAGGTATTCATACATAGATATCACCCTATAAACATCCCAACACACCTTGCTCTCACAGCGGTGGTGGTGTTGAATTTTGCCATGATTATGGTCTTGTATTCTTCATAAGCGTTCATGTTCATCTCCTACTCGCCAGCGGAGAAAAAAAGAGCCCTTTTCTTTGAGTTTAGAACCATTATACCGTTAGAAAATCATGGTTTTGGTGATCGACCTTTCCTGCCTTTTGAAGTAGGACGTGCACGCGCAAATGCCATGATAACTTTAGCCTGGTTGAAATTAACCACATGATTAGGATGCGGATCAGCCGTTAACGAACCGATATTTGCTGTTCTCAATCAGCTCGCTAATCTTAACGGGCTAAAAGGCCAATTGATTAACTTAGCTTCAATCCTACGACGAACGTACCCCTGAAGTAGCTCAGCTCATAGATGGCCATATGCTGTACCTTCTTATCGTCCGGGACCAGGTCCCGTTGAACTTTCCTCTTAGGCCACTCCTTACTAAGCTCATCATTGGCAATCTCCTGCAGGTGGTAGACTGCCACCTGGGCGGACATGCGCTTCACGCGACCGCTGGGTGTCCTCTCTGGGCTGGGCTCCTGCTGGGTCTTCGACTCGTCCTCGTCCGTCTTCTGGGGCGTCTGTGGACAGGTCACAAGCGGGAGATGGAAGAAGAATTATGCGTTACATTTTTGAGAATCAACAGGATTCCTTGATTTTGGGGAAGAAGGATATAGTTGAGAACACTGAATCTTGTGCATGGTCTTCCACCAAATCAAACAAGAAACAGTTCTTTTTTGAACAGTTGCTTACTGAAACGTATACAATTCTTGGTTTTTGTTTTCAAATTAAACGTAATACCCATGCATGAAATGACTAGCAATTGCTTACCGTCTTAAATGAAAAACACTATTATTTGCGAATGGATCTTGACCATAAAGGGGAAAGACTCACCGGAGCGTGTTCAGATTTGAGGTGATACTCCAGGCCAGCCCTTGAGCGGTAAGGTTTCCCACAGTGCTTGCAGTTCAGCAGCAGTTTCTCCAGCTCTGACTCCTCCTTGCCACACTTCTTGGTGTGGTACAGGTAACCCATGATGCTAGTGAAGCTGCCACTGCATCCCTGGAAACAGTGGGAAAAGCCAAGAAGTAAACAACAACAAAACTGCAACAACAACACAAATAACAACAACTATTCCCCTTACTACAACTTCTACCTCAACCACATTTCTGAAAATGACTACTACTACTACTACTACAGTTCTGTTGAAGGAGGTCACAAAACATACCTCTTTGGAGCATTTCAATTTACCCATTCTTTTCAGAATCTTCCGGAGCTTCTCTTTTAGCGCCTGGTCGTCCATCCCATTACCTTCCTCAAGTGAGGGCTGAGAAAAACAGGACAGACAAAGTGAGACAGAGGAAAGACAGAAACGAACACACATGTAAAATACAAACACATAGAGCGGAAGTCCTACCAGGTTGTTGTGGTCAGCCATGAGGTGGTACTTCATCCCCGTTGAGGACTTCAGTTGTTTTCCACAGTGCGGACATGTAAAGGGGTGCTGTGGGGGCACACAGCCTTTAGTGAGCAA
The DNA here is from genome assembly GCF_900700415.2 of Clupea harengus. Classification (NCBI taxonomy): domain Eukaryota; kingdom Metazoa; phylum Chordata; class Actinopteri; order Clupeiformes; family Clupeidae; genus Clupea; species Clupea harengus. The sequence goes on from NC_045166.1 coordinate 9,943,022, forward strand.
CAGGACATTTGTTACACACAAGACGGAGTGGGTATGTGAGGGGAAGAACAGCGAGTAGTGAATAGTTTTCATCTCTTTACTAAGAAAACATGGTGCTTTGCAATCAGTGGAGAGATGTTATTCCCATAGACAATATGTGATGGAAAAATATGGAATTCACCTTCCTGAAGGTCACTTTGAATTGCCTCTGTTATTAGTTCCAACTAATTAGAAGTTAACTATTCAAACTAATGTTACTAATGAGTACCGTACCATATTACAACTAATGACACTGTAACAGAGGTCAGTGCATTATAGTGTTGCACCGATGGCTTCCAGGCTCATTGCAAGCCAATCTACATCCAATCCCTGTAGTTGCAGGTTTGACCCCAGACCAGAGGTTCTGGCAACCCAGGTTACATTAAAAGAGATGTAATGTTCTCACAGGGCAAAACGTGTTCGCAGGGCCTACCATATTGCAGGATTCCATGTGTTTCTTTAGGCCTTCCACTGTCTTCCTTCCGACCGATTTGCACTTGGGACACGTGACTCTTCCCTTTCCCAAGATCTGCAACTGCCACCTCTCTTCTTGGCTCCCTATTCCATAATACATACAGCACAAAAGCAAGTATTTCACATCTACAGCGCTAAAAGCATTGAGTAAAAGCTATTCAAGACGCTTTGGATTGGTGCTTCAACGCACCTGGTGGGTAAGTTGGCGGCTCTTTCTTGGTGGTGAAGATCCTTGGCCTCGGCTCTTCAGATGGCAGAACCAGGTGACTGCTGTCGGTACGCTCCACCACAAGAACTGTGAATAAAGCATTCAAACCTATCAAACACTATTCATCCATGAGTGACTGAAGATAAGCATAGGAAAGGGAGAACAAGTAAGTCTTCCTAAACAATATAATATAATATAACAAAATATAATATAATGTGTCATTTTGGCCTATATAAAGTATACCTGACTCTCTTATAACCCCAGGAAGGCTTGTAGCTGGGGACCTGCATGGCTCCTCTATTGGTTGCTTCCTCTTCATGCCATAACCTGCAGAAGAACCACCGCCATCAGAGATGAAGATTTAAAACCATTTGAAAAAGTAATGCTAGTTCACTGCAGCTAATCCTGCACTAGATTTTTGTGTTTGACTCAACAAAGAATTAGAAGGAAGTGTGGGATGTATACAGTTTTAGAGATAGTGCACCTTTAGTCTTAAAAAAAAAAAAGATTTGTTACTTTGTGCTTTAATTTGTGCTATTATGAAAATGACAGGCAAGATGGTTCCTCTATACCAGAGGTCTTCAACCGGGGGTCCGCGACCCCCAGGGGGTCCGCGGAGGTACTGCAGGGGGTCCGCCAAATGATTTCATCTGAAGCATTTTTTCCCTCTTCCAAAAATTAAAAACGTCCAAGACTACATAAACATAAACAGAATGTAAAAATTGCTTTCTATTCCTTAAAAATAATACATAGGCTACCCATGAGTCTTCACGCGATAATTTGATCATAATGGCAACATATGCACTTTTAGCTACATTTAGCTATCTGGTGCCAAAAGACGTTACCTGCAATAACCATACAATTTGAAATACTTGATCGTTTTGTAATTTCTCGGAACAAAAGCTCCTCGTCAGACACCACTGATGGCGGTTCAGATGATCTACCTTCAGAGGATGCCAACACCCCTTCCATGAACAGCGAAAAGCGCCAACGGGAAAAGACACGTAAATATTCAGAGAATTATCTGAAGTTTGCCTTCACCTACAAAGAGACCGATGGTGAAGAATTAGCAGTGTGCGTGGTTTGCTCTTCCGTGCTATCAAACGAACCTATGAAACCATCAAAGCTGCAACGACACTCAAAGACAACCCGTGCTCACTTGAAAGAAAAAAAAAACATTTAATATTTCCCGTTTAAAATCTTGAGGGACAGCAGACCTTGATGAGACAATCAGCCAAAGTGTGCGAGCTAGCTTTAAAAGCCTCTTACCAAGTTGCATTATGTGTCGCTCAGACCAAACAGCCATGCGGAAAGTTTAATATTGCCAACAGCTAGTGATATGTGCAAAACAATGTTTGGGAAGGATGAGTACGTAAAAAAACTGAAAAGCATCCCAATGCCCGCCCTATGAATTGGCAGCTGATGGGAGGGCACTACTAGTCGCAAAACTCCCGAAGGCAGATTATTTTGCACTACAATTAGATGAATCCACCGATGTGTCAAACGACGCTCAGCTTTTAGCTTTTTTGTGATTTGTCGACCAAAATGAGATGCAGGAGGAATTTCTATTCTGTAAGCAGCTGCCTGGAGGTAAAAAGATTTTCAAAGTGATCAACAATTTTTTCCGTGAACATGATATACCCTGGCCAAAATGTGTCGCGATGTGCACAGACGGTGCAAGAGCCATGTATGACGCACTGCATGCTTCATAGGGAGAATGTTGTTGCGAAAGACATGAATGATGAATTCTCAAAAGATGTCAATAATAAACAGAATAAATTTAAACGAGTTGTGTGTCACAGATGATTTGTAATTCTGTTCAAACATGTGTAGGGGAGTGTTTGTGTGTGACTGACACTTAGTTCCAAATAAATTATATGAATATCAGGCCCAAATTTGGGGCGGCGGGGGTGGGGGTCCCTGCTCAGTGTCTCTCTCAGCCAAGGGGTCCTTGGGCTGAAAAAGGTTGAAGACCCCTGCTCTATACACCAAGTATTCTAAATGTCTTAAAGTAGTCCATATTAAAAGATACTAAAATGAATCACACTGTTCCCTGAAACCATACCACATGTTTATTCAGAAGCCATTACATAATAGATCTCTATCCTGAATCTATACCTGACACGCATCTGCCTATAACCTTCAGACTACTTCAGCAGAGACCGTATGTGTGCGCGACACCTTACCAGTCCCCCTAATGCCCTCCAGCCCGTGGCAGCACGGCTCTCTGCCCTGCATCCTGTAGGCCATGTGACCCATGTGACTCATGGGTCCCATGTGGGACTCCTCCGTCCCGTTGATCAGGCTGGAGGCAATGACCGAGCAGGAGGACGAGGACTCGCTAGCCGGATCCTCCGTAGGACTCATGAAGACAGGCTGCAGGTCGTGGTATCTGTAGGAGACACCACAAACCGATGTGGACCAGTCATTCTCTTATATCTGGGTGCCTAGGGCAAAGACAGAGCATACTAAACTAAGCTCACTTACTCACTGTTAGAGGCTGGGAGATTTCACTTCCTTTGAAGCCTTCATAAAAGAACACTTTAAAACGTATTTAAAGGTTTAGTGGTTAAAATATTTGCACTTACTTTTTTCTTGCATATGTCCTCTTTATGTTTTGAGTCTTCTGAGAACATGCCTCGATCTGGAAAACAAAGGCTGCAGTGGTTATGCTCTAGAGGGGTTGGGTCTTCCTTTGAACACCAGAATATCTCAAACAGCTTTGTTAATGTCATAAAATGGTTGAAAAATCATAGAAGGGAAGTTTATAATAGGATATGCACCTATGAAAGACAACTTTGTCTGTGTCATCTTTGTCATAGCTGCCATACCACCAGTCAATTCAGAGGATCGATGCTTTTGACTAAATTACAGTTTTGGGGACACGTGGATATTTCTGTTCTAAGTCTTCAGTAAAGTGGGTAATTTACCTTGGATGGTCCAATCCCCCCTAATTCGAAGTCTCGGTCCAATGCCTTGGTAACTATGGTGAAATTGACAACCATTCAATTTTAGGCAGATATGATAGATTTTATGTATATAGACATATAGATAGATAGAGATATACAGATATATAGATTTCTGATGTTGCTAAGAAATGTATCTATGCATGAATACATTAACAATTGAACAAACATCATTATTTTACAAAAAAGAAAATACAGGCTTGGTTGACACTCAGTCAGGTCCGGATTCTATATATACACAATGTTATTAATTTTCTATATATCCAAAAAAAAAAGCATTCATAAACAGTTAACTAAGACTACTGCACAAGATTACCTTGTGTGTTGGGCTTTAATTGTGGCCTGGGGATCTTCCTTTTTGTGGTCACATACGTGACAGACATGTTATTGTGCATGTGATCCATGTTCTCTTTGGACCTAAACAAGTGAGTAAAGGTCAGTGTATATCTATCTTTGGATTAAAATGTCATTGCAAAGCATTTTAAAGCAATCCAACAAGTAACAGTTACAAATCCCAGCAGAGTCTGACGCTGTGCATTGTCCTGTTTCAAATACAGGCCACCGCATAGAATAAAATCAGCTTGTCTAAACTTGACTGTCAGACAATGTATGCAGTAATCAAACAGCCCATGACTTCACAATCCGAACTATTTTTATTCCGTTGCAGAACGGCGATCACGGTGTAACGTTTGAGGAGAGAGCTCAGCCACCATCATTGTCCGCCGACCGAGTAGCCTTTTCGTTAGGATCCTTGCAGCGACATTGGGGTTCACATACTGACCATTAGCTTACACTCCCTGGAAAAAAACCCGTTGGTTCCCTATGTGCTGCAGCAGAAGCTAGCAATGCTACATTGCATACAACCAGAAAAGAAACACGTGCAAATCGCTGCAATCGTTTCGGGGGAAAAACAGAGCTAGGTTAGTCACAATGTGACATGTCTACCCTACCTCACGCCTCTTAAGTGGCAAAGGATCCTGTCGTCTTTTTGTGCGACCGTACATTTTCTCTCTGGCAGCGCATACTGGTAATGGTATGCTACCGAGTGTATGTAAAAAATAAACAACAACAATTGATCGTTGTTGCTGAAGCCGACTTCCTTTCACCGTCGCTCGCCAAATCCAGAGGAAACCATTAACAGCCCCTTTGCTCGATTACTTCATGCTGGGGACGCCCTCTTTTTCCGTGGCAACAAATGAGATGCATGTTCCTTTCGCTCCCGAGCAACACGGTTGTCAGCGGTGGGCGGTACATGTGGCCTAGGAACGCAGTTTCCTCCTTCAGGGCGAGTTCACTAGGATCATCGAAAATGAGCACAACTTTTAAACAGCTGTATGCTTGGAATTCTACGAGTTGCAGCCAATTTGGCATTTAAAGTATTTTCGTTCTATTCATATTTTTAAAAATGGAGACAACTTGAAAGAAAGGGTGTGGGAAGAGCACATTTGTGAAGCATAGGGACCGCTAGCTTTGGAAAAGGGAGAAATCTGGGTTAGTGGAGTTTAGGCCTAGGCTACCTATGGTTATTTTGTTTAGGTGATTTTGTGTTATTTTTTGCATACACCACTACACTATGGAAACAGACAGGACAGATTATTGGCCTGTTTGGATCTGGAGACATTAATGTATTTGGCAACTCTAACAACGAGCACACTATGGATTGCTGCCACAGAAAGCGTATTCACGAGGATGACAGATTCATTGTACAACTACAGTAGGGCTTACAGTTTTTTCCGATCATTTTCACACTTGTCTCAATACCATGTACACTTTTTCCAAACTCTTCACACAGTGGGCTTCACAGATGCACACCTCAGCATATCAGTTTGGTGCAAAACGAACGCAGTACAACCACCAAAACACTTCATACTTCACCCCAAAGTGACTCATGCTGCCATTACTTTAGCAAATGTCCTCTTTCAGGAAGACTACTTTGTCACTCAAAGTACAATGACCTAAAAAAAACACAGACAACTTGAAGCATTGCAAAATGCATATATTATGTGTTGCTGTATCCTCCATTTTTGCACAGTTTAGTGTTACATTGCAAAGGAAAAGAAACATATATGACACCTCGTACACATAAAATATGTAATATAAAATGAAATATAGTAAATATGAAATTCAGCTATATGCCTCCAGACAGCTCCATGCTAAAGTTTCTGTGGTACACTATTGCACAAAAAAAGTGTGCAGACACTTTTCTTTTCCCAGTACAGTAAGTGACAGCAACATATGAGACTACCACTAGAAGTGTCCTGGATCCCTAATGCTGATCCGTGGTGACATTTTTTTAAATTTAGAATTTACAGTACTACAACATTCTCCCTTGCCTTGAACCTTTAGAAATAATCTTAAGCACATCTTATCCACCCCTAAAATCATATTCCACAAATATTTCAAGGCAAGCTGTTGTCATGACACGAAGAGCAAACTTTTCTGTTGGTTTGCCTGTCACAATACTATATAGATACCAGTTTTGTGTGGCAGGATTGCCAGGTGTGGTCAGTGGTACAGTGGTTAGTGTTGTTGGCTAACAAGTGGCTGACCTCGGTTCAATTCCTGGGCAATGCACGATGCTGTTGACTGTGGTGTTCCGATCTGTACACTTAGGTGTACAGCTCTGTACTGGGGTGTGCAGTTTGTTTCTAGAGTAATTCCAAGTAAAACAGCTATGTAAAGGAAATTTTCAATCTAGTTCGATTGCCATGGACTCTAAGTGGTCTTTCTTTTTTTACAGGCTAAAGCTCACATAGGCTGCCCTGATATAACAATATAACAGTCAGTTTGAAGAGATGTGGTAGGGTGCATTATGTTTCAACAAATGTAATTGTTTGAAATAATAGAAGAAGCACTAGGGTTTATTCCTTCTAAAACTGTCGATATTGCAATTTGCCATTGCTGTTTTGTAAGGACTATGTGAGGATGCTGTTCATTGATTACAGTTCAGCATTCAATACCATAGTCCCCCTACTCCTGGTCGTCAAGATGAGGTCGCTGGGGATCAACACCCAAATGTGCAACTGGGTGCTCAGCTTCCTCACTGACCGCCCCCAGGTGGTGAGAGTGGGTGGTGGTGTAACCTCTGGGTCGCTGACCCTCAACATAGGTTACCCCAAGGGGTGCGTTCTGAGCCCGCTGCTCTACAACATTATAACATATATGACAGCACAGCCTCCGGAAGCGCTACCTCAATCATCAAATTTGCCGACGACACCGTGGTGCTGGGTCTAATCTCTGAAAACAATGAGCAGCCCTACCAGAACCAAGTGGCAGACCTGGCACTGTGGTGTCAGTCCAACAATCTGGCCCTAAATGTCAACAAGACAAAGAAAATGGTGGTTGACTTTCGGCGGAAGCAGGACAGCGAGTACACCCCCCTCACCATCAGCGGGAGGGAGAGGGAGAGGGTCCCCAGTTTTAAGTATCTGGGGGTGCACCTCACTGAGGAGCTTACCTGGACCCTTCACACACAATACCTGACTAAGTCATCTAGGCAGCGGTTGTACTTCCTCTGGAGGCTGATGAAGTTCAAGGTCTCCCCTCCCATCCTGAGGACCTTCTACTCCTCAGCTGTGGAGAGTGTCCTCACAGGATGCATCTCCGTCTGGTACCGAAGCTGTACCGCCCAAGACCAGGCCAACCTACAGAGGGTGGTGCGCTCAGCCGAGCGGACTATCAAAGTGTCCCTACCCACCATGCATGATATTTACCACAAGAGGGTGGAGTCGAGGTCAAGAAATATCATGAGGGATGACTCCCCTTTACCCAAGAGACACAAGAACACACGGAGTAAATACAATAGGTAATGATGAACAGGTGCAGACAATCAAGGCGGGACAGACAATCACCAAAGGTGGGGCACACACAAGGGTAGGGCGTGAGCTGACTGAAACGAGGAGAGATGAGAAAACAAACACAACACAAAACTGAAGAATAATTGGTAAAATAAGTAAAACAATCTAAGAAACAGGACGGGACTTAACATGTCTGTAATGGTTCACCCCATTCATTCTTCTGGGCAGCCTAATGCCTCGTCTGGGTTATGCTCACCACATAATATTTCTTGCCAAAGAAGTCCTGAATCTGCAGGAGGTGTTACCAGCTTTCTGTCCTGTTATCACCCATGCAGAGTTTAGACACACCCTCCAGAATATTCCAGGTGAAATTATATTCTGGTAAAAATAAAGGTAATGACCACGTGATTTGCCCTAATATTTTTCTAAAGCTAGAAAGCAAGCTTTCTTTTCATTTGGACAGATTCTAAACCTGCTATTATTCTGGTTATGCTCTCAAATCAAGGCCTCTGTGTTGACATTTTATTATGTTCAGTTACTGTTGGATGTACTGTATGTATTTTAACGACCATAGCTTAGTCTATTTTATAAAATGTCTAACTTGCCATTTAGAATTGAATGTGTTATTCACGTTGTTCATATACACGTATTCAAAGCCTTTTATCTGTTAGTGTCAGGTATTGGAGTGAGATTATAGTTACAGTTAAGGTACTAAGCAGATGCTTTTTTAAACTTATAAAACATGATATTAAAATAGTATGAATCCAACATCGAGAAGCATAATGCATCATATTAAAGTAAACCGTAAATTATTACAATAATAATAATTGCACTGAGAAAAATATCATGGATGTTATGTCTGTCATTATGTCTTTTCACTTTTGCTTTCACGCATCTCTCACACACTCGTTCTCCCTCTCTCTGAATTATTTGTCTAAAATAACAGACATGCATGTTACAAGGACTTGGTAATTGTGTTTGATGAATCATTTTGACAATTCCAAAATAGGTGGTTGATAAACAAATGAACAAGAAAAATAAGGTGTGTTGCTGTTGCTGTGTTATACTACATAAGTCTTTGCGCTCTCCAAAACTTGGAACCACCGTGAGCTGGTTTTAGCTGACGAACTACGCCTTCTACTGTCCAATATTGCACACCACGACCTTTTCAAATAATATTTCCCAGAAACACAGGCTGCCTGCGGGAATGTGAAAAGTGAAAGTAACAACCTCAAACGAAAATAGATGCGACATTGGGAGATACTCGTGTCTTGAAGTAGCCTATTAGCTTTTTATTATTTTGTCGACTTATGCACCTCACAAGACTTTGCGGTTGTTCAGGCGGAAAGCTCATTCTGATCTGCTGGACTTTGCAGTGTTTCTCCAGTATAGGTTGAACCGATATGGCATGCTGAAATCATATAGCACTGGGCGTCAGGCTGATAAGTAGCAACCATACTCCATGCAGGTGAGAGCTTCTCGCAAGATTTGGGGTAATCTCGGTAATAGTTAAACTAGTTAATTCAGAAAAAAAACTGGTCAAGACATAGCTCTCAAGTGCATTATGCATTATGCTTCCGTATATTTAAACATCTACTCAAAAGAGATTCGTCACTGTTTATTATACAGTGGTTGTTCGGCTGATGTAAATACATTTAAAAAAAATATGCCGAAATTTTCACTGCATGGGTCTCGTTATGTCTATGGCTCACTGGCTCAGCAGTAGCCTAATCTGTCTCTGACGTCCAAGACTACTTTGTATGATTGAGAAAACATCTAATATAAAAACGGTGTCTTTGACAGGCCATCTATTTTTGATAGTTGCTTCTGTATTTGTGCAAGATTTCCAGGGACTGCACGACAAGTCCTGGGCTAAGTACGATTTCCGAACTTGGAGGATCTTATGAGGCAGCATAAAGTGGGCTTGTGGTGCCATCGGAAGTATCGTAATTACGAATTCCGAACACATAAATGGTCAAACTAAGTCGTAATTACTATAGTGGGTAACTCGATTAACGTTGACTAAATAATTGTCAAAATAAATGAAAGTTTCAAGAATGGGGCAACATTATTTGGCCGTTCTTTTGAGGGTTGTTCGTGGTTTGAAAATAGTTTCTCAAATTTCCCATTGCAGGTGCACATTGATTCGGCACACAGAACTTCTACTGACAATCCCACTGGAGCAGAAATAGTGAGTCTTCTACGTGATATAAAAGAGCCTCCTACGTGATAAAATAAGTAAGTGGCACACAGTTAATCCAATCTACTATGTGCTATTAATGAAAGATTTTGCTCTGCAAAAAGAAAAGAAGAAAAACAAAAGGGGGACACAAAGTGAGATTTGTTTCCTTTGTGATGAGAATGTGATCTGTAATGTTGTTGATGATTTTGAAGGCAAGACTGTTCAGTAGACTAAGCGTTATCTTCAAGTACAGGATATGTACTTTCTAATAGTTTACATGATTGAAAATAGTTTTGGGTCCCTATGACCCAAGGATAACCAGGAGGTTAATAGAATGACAGCAGTCAATTTTTAATTTGCATGTGTACACCCAGAGGAAAGTCACAGGGGAAGGACAAAAGACACAGTTGACGTTTTCTTTAATTTGTTATTTTTTTAGTAACATTTAATTTGAACCCTGCATCATAACACACAAAACCACGTCTGTTAGGTGAAAATTGACTCTTAAGTTATCTCAGGACTCCGGAGTTGTAGGTCAGTAGATTTATTCAATAACAATTGAAATCGGGCTCACTCACAGCACAAGGATGATACAGGGCTTATATACTTTTACGTATCTAATATATCTACTCTGTATCTAACACTGACGCCATACATCATTCTAACGTCAGCAGGAATAGCCACGCTCGACTCAAAGTCCCTTTGCGTCATCCCAACTGCTGAGATACAAGGATGTCAGTTCTACGCAGGGTTGAACTGGCACAGTTCGACCCTTCTTATCACCTCTGAGCTCACCTAAAGAAAGACAAGAGGTTCCTTCACTTACGCATGTAGATCTTACACATATGCAGACCAAGTGGCGCCAGTAACTACTAATCAAAGTTACACATATACACAGGAACACAGAAAAGCCATGTCCCTGCTTACATAAGCATATGATTCATACAAAGTAATTATTAATACAATGCACTTGATTCATATATTTTTAAGTCATTAACAGTGTTTGGAAATGATCTCCATCAACGTCGTAAGCCAATGTTTATGACATTTTTATGTTAATCTTAGCAGGGTGAAAGTAAAGTGTTCTTTTTTTCCCGGAAACAAAAATGCTATGTCAAAGATAGCATAGTGTAGGATTCACGACACTTGAGTCTCAGATTTTGTGTATTTTCTCCATGTATCTGTCCCAGTCGCTTTTAGACATACATTTAGGCCAACGAATGAACAACTCTGAATAATCACGTTCTATGGCTCTGAGTAAACTTCTGCAGCAATTCATGCTGTCATTAATCACAAGTTCCTATTGAATAATCTTCCAAATTAGTTTTTTTTTGTCTTGTATAAAAAGTGGAGGATGACAAGCGGAACACAGACACTCAGACTGATGACCCTGGCGAGAAATATCTGATCCGAGCTGGTAAATTAAAGAGTTTCACGTAGAAAACACATGTCAATCTGATTAACTAAATACACTTAAGGTCCTGTGTTATATGTTGTGCCATTTGAGCCCAAAGGTGTCATAAAATAACCTGAGATAATTTAAGAGCTACAGTGCAGTATGCAATAGTATTCTATCCATTTTCTATTATTATATATATGGCGATATTAATCTGTCAATTTGATGAAACACTTGATACCGCTTGAAATTTGTCTTTTAGTGTTTCATATGTACTTCACATGTCTTTACATTATGCCATTTCATCATCTCAGGGACCAGAACAATCAAACTCTACACTCGAGTGCCAGGGAATGTGAAGGACTACTGTACAACTTTGTTGAGTTCACTAGATGCTAAAAAGCAAACTGAAAAGACGTCAGTGGAAGAGTGTGATGTCATCCTGGCTTTCTGCCCCGTTGTGTCTCGGCTTGGAACAGATGTTGAAGCAGCTCTTGACAAGATTCCAGGTATATTTACAAATTACAGAGTAGATCTCTAATAAATCCCAATGCATAATGACCCTAATCGTTGATGCTTGTCATAACTTTGCGTTTATTTACTGCTTCATGGTGAGTTTTAATGTACAGTAATAACCATTTTCTTTTATATCTAATGCCTCTGACAGATGCAAAGCCTTGCATCCTGGTGGTGATGCATATCACAGTTGATCCATATTTTGTTACGCCGAACAGCAGTAGATTTGCTAAAGGCAGGGGCGTGGACACTGTGGACTATCTGTGCTATGAAGACGGGGGATCAATTAAGAGTGAAAAAATCTCTGAAGCAGTTTTTCAAATCCGCAGACACCTGGAAGAATATGCTAAGGTTTGAATGTGTTTACTCATTTTCTTAATATTGTATCTTGTCAGTATAACCTGTAGCATCTCAGTCCTCTGTTTCCCAGGCAGCAACACATCAATTCACTGTTAAAACCTTTTCATTTGTGCTTTTTATAGAAGGATCAACACATGCAGACACATGAAGCTGGAACAGGAAGGATTCCAGCCATCATGTCAGTTTTGTCACAACTCTGTAAGTTTCTTTCTGTCCTCTCTCATTCTCTCTCTCTCTCTCTCTCTCTGTCTCTCATTTACACAGGGCCTGAGAGGAAATGCCAGGCAGAGGGGTCCAGTTGAAATGCTAATACGTCTCTCTCCAACCATCTGGCGGCTGAAGCTAAAAGGATGTGGGTTTATTTCGTGGGTTTATTATCGTTTCTATTTACTTGTAATGTCTGAATATTGTAATTGACCTATCGCGAAACTCCTCCCTAGAACGGCCCTCGTCCAATCATACCTTAGCAACCGCTACTAAGAGAAGAAGGTCCGACAACTTTGAGGTCTGAGCAGCATGGTGAAACAGTGTGCCTACGGGACTTGTAGCTCTGATACAGAGATTAGAGGGATCCGTGGTTTTCCCCCGCATTTCCAAAGCCCAAAACACAGGAGGAAAGGTACCGGCGGTGGATTAAACAGTGTGGGAGACCCCACTCCCAACTCAATATACCGAAAAACACACATATGTCTGCTCCAAAGTAAATGAAGCTGCTTGCAGATAGCTATCTATCTAGCGAACTACGCTATCGCTAGGTATGATAACTAACTATCTTGTTGAGAGAACATCCACAAACAGTTATGGTTCATGACAACTTGTATTATTACCACTACAAGTACATAACTAGTCTCTCCAACTAAAGTGTTAATGTTAAAATCAAAATGTTAATGTTACCGTCAAAATGTTAATGTTACCGTCTGTAAAATTGCACACTGATCTATCCTAGCTAGCGATAGCAAACGCCAGCATTGAACAGAACTTTTAACGAACACTTTGTATTTATGCTTGATACAACATTGAACAGAACTTTTATCACACACTGTATTTATGCTGCTGGCGTTTGCTATCGCTAGCTAGGATAGCTCAGCGTGCAACTTTACAAACGTAACATTAACATCGCTAGCTAGGATAGCTCAGCGTGCAATTTTACAGACAGTAACATTAACATTTTGATTTTAACATTAACACTTTAGTTGGAGAGACTAGCTTGAGCTTAACATACTGTATCAATGTTGAACAAAAGGCCATTATGAAGTTTTTTTATTTTAATCTTTGTAGCATTTTGTGAATGGGCAACCTTACTCCTGAGTATCCCAAGGTATGCATAAGGCACAACCTGAGAGCAATAACCTGGCGATCTGATACAAAGCCATAGCATTACATCAGGATCATCATTTTACAAGCAAGTTATCACTACAGTGACTGTGAAATACTTTCAGTAACATGCACACACATCCCTTGAACAATAACGTTACTAGCAGCTATCTTGATCCACACTGGTACGTTACTGTACTGTTCTCTAGATTGTCACCATCCTAGCTAGCTAGATAGATAGATACCTCCAGAGTCTCTCACCAGAGACGGAATAAATAATAAGAATAAAGAATCGTTGTAGGTTATTAGCTAGCTTAAAGTATTATATACAGATCTTACCCAGTGGTGAAATAACATGACTAGTCTACAAGGCTGTGCTGGTTGCATTTAATGAAGAGGTCGTGGGGTTTCTCATTTTTTTTTATTGAGCCCTGTATGCTTTTGCTTCGATTATTGTTGTGTCCACTTCGTTGTTGATCTTAATATTTTGGATATATCCTTCCACTGCATATAGCAGTCCCTTTTGCCTTGATCTGGAGGATATCGTGGAGGTATTACTCCAAAAATCATCACTCACACTGACAGCTATAGCGCTTGTCCCCGTACTCGCCATGGCTTTTGGCTTGACAGTTCCGGGAATTGTGTCGGACGTAGCAACAGTAACTAAGGGAGCGGGGCCCTGGCGATCGGTCAATTGATGATTTTTTAGGGGCTCTTTCCATGGTTCCAAGAGACATTTTTTTTATGGGCATGGGGATGGATTCAAGCCATCATTTCAGTTTTGTCACAAATCTGAAAGTTTCTTTCTGTCCTCTCTCTCTTTCTCTCTCCCACATACACACACATACACACACACACACACACACACACATACCAGGGGCGTAGCAAGCTTTTTAAAAGTGAGGGGGATGGATGTGATTTGTTTATTAACAATAGAAACGATGGATACAATGACAGAGGTGTACAACATGTATCAGAAATACTTTAATAATCCCAGGGGGAAATTATTTTTGTTACAAACTACAAATATACAAACAAAATATATTAAGAACCTTCCTGTGCTCTCTCTGAAACTGATGCCTCCAGCAACTTCCTCTCCTAAAGTGGTAATAATGGGCAGTGGTAAAGGAATAGGGCCAAACAGTTACAGCTGTGGCACTAGCAAATCTCAGTGAATATTGAAAAGTAATATCATGAAGTAAATGCAAACAATATCTAATGGAAATAGGCTACTGTTGTTTAATGTCAAACATTTTCAACGTTCAGCTTTCAACTTCACTTACAGGATTTCTCTTGAAAAAAGTGTCAATATTCTCCTGCCTCTTTCTTTTCTGCATCTTGATACTGCGTGACAAAAAGACGTTGCTTGTGAAGTTAAAAAGGTGCAGTTACAGTACCTTCCATCCTGTAGTTACAACTGATAAACACACCATTTTCTAAATATCTGCTAACGTTACGCATATAGCTACAGTAACGGCATATAAAAAGAGATGAAAATGCCACCGGACATTAAACTTTACGAACACAAATGGCAAAAGACAACCTAGCTACTGTAGCTAGCTAGCTAACAGCCTAATGTTAAATGATAGGTTCAGTTAGCTAACGTTAGCTCAGGTTGTATCTACCTAATTACGGTAGCAATTTGTACCAGTATTAAAGAGTTAAGCTTTACATTGATGTAACACATTAACGGTGATAACACCTGTACGGCAAACACTAAAGATACTTGCATTACATTTCTTAAAAGTACTGGACTATTGGTTGAATTCCAGTGTAGAATGCGGTCTGTTAAGACCGCTGCGAAGTATAACACACCGTTGCCATGAAAAACAGAGCGTTGCTATGGACGCAGTTCTGTTCACTCAGGCAATATAATCGCTACACACAGCCTACGACGTAGCTACGGCGGCAGTTCGACGCAAGGCGTTTGTGCAAAACTGTGGAAAAACTGCAGAAAAAGTGTGGGTGTTGAACCCTCTCACCAGGAAAAGTGTGGGTGTTAAAACACCCACATCCCCCACGGGTGCGACGCGCCTGACACATACACACACACACCATAGGATTCACCATCATGGGTGCTCTTTAACATTACACCCTCTATTGACCATCCTGAATTACTTTCATAAGTTGAGACATTGTACACATTGCACAAGGAATCTGCACATTAATGTCTTTTCCTATTGTACTGTCATTCTGGTGTGGGACAGTCAATGTGTGCAAGGTGTTGTTGGACGGTAATAAAAACAAAAAAAGGAGGAAAGAAAAAAGAAAAGCAGCTGTTAGTTGTAGCTACAGCAATTTTGGTAGGCCTTGAAAGAGAATGTTGTTCTTGGCGCATCTTTGATGAAACGCCAAAGTTGGTTCCTTGGTTCAAGTTAGCTTGGAGGCAGTAAGAGACTTGGGAAGACGGCTTAGCGAAAAAAACATTTTTTCGGACGCGTAGCCCAGAAATCTCGGATAGCACGGTCGCAAGTCACGAGAAAAGTCTTCTATGATCTTACAGAAATGCGTAGGTTATATAGAGTAGAATTAATAATTAACGCAATGGCATAATTCAATTATCCATTGGTATCCGTCTGGAGGAAATGTTGGGGTGTGGGCTATTCGGGACCCTTTGGCAAGGGGGGGGTTTAATTAAGTATGTGGGGGTTATCTGATGTATATGTGTTTGATGTCACTCTTTAGAGGATGTGGACGATATGTCAGCTTGGGGGGAGTTTGAGGTGGTATGTGTGTCTGGGGGTCAAGGTGTGATTGTGGGGGCCTGAGAGGAAATGCCAGGCAGAGGGGTCCAGTTGAAATGCTAATACGTCTCTCTCCAACCATCTGGTATGGCTGAAGCTAAAAGGGTGTGGGTTTATTAACATGGTCTGATATGTGAAATACACCAAAATCGAACAGCCTGTTGCTAAAAAGCAGCAATGCTATCCCTGACAAGATAAGGAAGATCTAAAAAAAAAAGAATTTATATATGACCTAAATAAGGAAAGTTGAAGAGCCACTTTCCAGACATCATGAGGTTACTATTCTAGAAAACAAAGCAAGACGCCAGTAGGTACCCAGACGCTGCTGTAGCCATATTCCAGCACGCTTAGCCTGCCCCTACCGCTTAGTCAGAGTCATTTAGTGACCTCTTTAGTGCAAACTGTGAAGGCCTACAAACTGATGCACCTACAAACCTTATCCATACCCCTGACATGTTCCTCTATCTTTAACTGTCTCCTTAATCCTCTATCTTATTTCTGATTTCATTTATATTTACTTGTAATGTCTGAATATTGTAATTGATGATTTTCTAGGGGCTCTTTCCATGGTTCCTTTCAAAATGGCATGGGGAAAGATTCAAGCCATCATTTCAGTTTTGTCACAAATCTGTAAGTTTCTTTCTGTCCTCTCTCATTTACATTACATTTACATTTAGTCATTTAGCAGACGCTTTTGTCCAAAGCGACGTACAAGGGAGAGAACAGTCAAGCTAAGAGCAATAAAAAAGCATGGTGTAACAATAAATACTACTTTACATGAGAATTAGAAAAACAACAACCTAGAAAAGAGGAAAAAGAAGTGCAGGAATGTAGCTGCTGAAGTGCAAGTTAAGCGCTAGTCAGGTGCCAGTTAGGAGGGGAGGTGCTCTCTGAAGAGTTGGGTCTTCAAAAGCTTCTTGAAGGTAGAGAGGGACGCCCCTTCTCTGGTAGTACTAGGCAGTTCGTTCCACCAACGTGGAACTACAAATGAAAATAGTCTGGATTGCCGTGCTTGCACGGACGGCAGTGCCAAACGACGCTCACTAGACGAGCGCAGCGTCCTGGGTGTAACATTTGCCCTTACAAGAGCATTTAGGTAGGTGGGAGCAGAACCAGTAAGCACTCTGTAGGCAAGCATAAGTGACTTGAACTTAATGCGAGCAGCTACTGGCAGCCAGTGGAGCTCGATGAGTAGCGGGGTGACGTGTGCCCTTTTCGGTTGGTTGAACACCAGACGCGCCGCCGCGTTCTGGATCATCTGTAGTGGTTTCACCACGCAAGCCGGCAGGCCCGTTAGGAGGGCGTTGCAGTAGTCGAGGCGGGAGCTCACCAAGGTTTGCACCAGCAGCTGGGTGGCATACTGGGTTAGGTACGGCCTGATTTTGCGGATGTTGTATAGCGCAAAGCGGCACGACCTGGAGACAGAGGCGATGTGGGCCGTGAAGGTCAGTTGGTCATCAATAATGACCCCGAGGTTTCTTGCTGTTTTGGATGGAGCAAGAGATAAAGAGTCAGTATTGATCTTGATGTTGTGGTGGATGACCTGTTTGGCTGGGAAGACCATCAGTTCCGTTTTGGCCAGGTTCAGCTGAAGGTGGTGATTTTTCATCCATGTGGATATATCAGCGAGACAGTCCGAAATCCGCGTCCGAAATCTCTGTCTCTCTCTCTCACTCACACACACACACACACACACACACACACACACACACACCATAGGATTCAGCATCATGGGTGCTCTTTAACATTACACCCTCTATTGACCATCCTGAATTACTTTCATAAGTTGACCCCAGTTAGGCACACTAGTGTTCTAGTGTCATCTTGGTGTGGATCAGTCAATGTGTGCAAAGTGTTGTTGGACGGGTAATAAAAACAGAAATAGGAGAAAAGAAAAATTGACACATGATGGGGAAAAGCAGCTGTTCGTTGTAGCTACAACAATTTTGGTAGGACTGTTGCTAAACAGAAGCAGTGCTATCCCTGAGAAGATAAGGAAAAACCTGAAAAAAAAATGTTTTATATATGACCTAAATAAGAAAAGACAGTTGAAAAAGTTGAAGAGCCACTTCCCAGACATCATGAGCTTACTATTCTAGAAAACAAAGCAAGGCCCCAGTAGGTACCCAGACGCTGCTGTAGCCATATTCCAGCACGCTTAGCCTGCCCCTACCGCTCAGTCAGAGTCATTCAGCAACCTCTTTAGTGCAAAATGTGAAGGCCTACAAACTGATGCACCTACAAACCTTATCCATACCCCTAACATGTTCCTCTATCTTTAACACACGAAACATGTTTTTTTTTTCTGATTCAATTTATATTTATTTGTAATATCTGAATATTGTAATTGATGATTTTCTAGGGGCTCTTCACATGGTTCCCTTCAAAATGGCAAGAGACATTTTTTTCTGGGCATGGGGAAGGATTCAAGCCATCATTTCAGTTTTGTCACAAACCTGTAAGTTTTTTTCTGTCCTCTCTCATTCCCTCTCTCTCTCTCTCTGTCTCTCACTCACTCTCACACACACACACACACACACACACACATCAGACTACCACAGGGGTGTAGTCATTAAGCCCCAAAAACGCTCAAAAGTGCGTTTAAATCGGGTGCGCAGAGCCCAGGCGACCACACACACACACACACACACACACAAAATAGGATTCAGCTTCATGGGTGCTCTTTAACTTCAGCACACAGAATATGTACAACAACACTACACCCTCTTTTGACTCTGAGGAAAGTCACAGGGGAAGGACAAAAGACACGAGGGGTACTGGAACAGTTGACGTTTTCTTTAATTTGTTATTTTTCAGTAACATTTTATTTGAACCCTGCATCATAACACACATAACCACGTATGTTAGGTGAAAATTCACTCTTAAGTTATCTCAGGACTCCGGAGTTGTAGGTCAGTATATTTATTCAATAACAATTGCAATCGGCCTCACTCACAGCACAAGGAGGATCATGAAGCAATTTCACTAACATTACACAGGGGTTATATACTTAGGATTTATTTACTCTGTATCTAACACTGACGCCATACAGCAGGAATAGCCACGCTCGACTCTAAGTCCCTTTGCGTCATCCCAACTGCTGAGATACAATGATGTCAGTTCTACGCAGGGTTGAACTGGCACAGTTCGACCCTTCTTATCACCTCTGAGCTAGGAGTGGGCGATATACCGGTATGATAGTCACAACCGGTATTGTGCTGTGCCATGATATGGATTTTGCAATACCGTGGATACAGTGATATATTCATAAATTCTAATTTGGCATTCATATTGTTTTGTTCAAAATTACAATTGAGTGATAGTAGTTAGTAGCTACATCTATTTTTTATTTGAATCTAACCTCTCTAGGTTCTTACGAAAAAAAGAATGTATGTTAGTGGCATTATGCAGTAATTGTGCTTTAGGGTTAGGGTTAGGATAAGCAGTTTTACCTTAAAATAACAGCTTAAAAAAATTGGGGCGCTACAATGACTTTTAATATGGAGAATCGCTTCCGTGCCATTGCCATTGTCGGCAGAGATAACGCATGGCCCTGAGATACCGCATTGAAACCGGAAGTGGGTGATTTACTCCGTTTGATTAGCTAATAACAGGACCTTTACTTTTTCGTTGAGAAATTATGTTGATCGCCTGACATTTAAACGATCGGTTTTCTTTAAATTATAATTTTTTTTGTGAAGTTATACAGCTCAATACTCAATTGACTTGTTAATCGAACTTTTACGAAGCTATATGACCAAACACAAAGCTAGCACTGTTAATTCCGGGACGTCATAGGCAATTTCGACATCTTACGTTTGACAGCGGGCTTACCAAACACCGTATAGTACAGAGCTAGGTCAATTAGCTCGCCTAAGATACTGTAATTTAAGCTAACCAATTACCTCATTCCCCCCAAAACCCATCAATTGTGTGTGTTTGTGATGGGTAACATATATCCTTTATCAGTCATTCAAGTTATTTACGTTTATTTACCGCTAGTGATTGCACCGACACAAGTGTAATTCAATTGCTAGCTAGCTAGCTAGGTAAATTAGCTTGTGTAAGATACTGTGAGCTTGAGCTAACCAACACACCAGCTTGAGCTTCCCAAACACTGAATAGCTAGCTAGGTCAATTAGCTCGCCTAAGATACTGTAATTTAAGTTAACCAATTACCTCATTCCCCCCAAAACCCATCGATTGTGTGTGTTTGTGATGTGTAACATATATCCTTTATCAGTCATTCAAGTTATTTACGTTTATTTACCGTTAGCGATTACACCGACACAAGTGTAATTCAATTGCTAGCTAGCTAGCTAGGTAAATTAGCTCGTGTAAGATACTGTAATTTTTAGCTTACCTATTACCTAATTATCACACTAAAAACATCGATTACGTGTGTTTGTGATGTGTAACATATATCCCTAATCAGTTATTCAAGTTATTAACTTTCATTTACCGCTAGCGATTACACCGACACAAGTGTAATTCAATCGCTATTAATGTTGAACTTGAACTTGACACATACACACACACACCATAGGATTCACCATCATGGGTGCTCTTTAACATTACACCCTCTATTGACCATCCTGAATTACTTTCATAAGTTGAGACATTGTACACATTGCACAAGGAATCTGCACATTAATGTCTTTTCCTATTGTACTGTCATTCTGGTGTGGGACAGTCAATGTGTGCAAGGTGTTGTTGGACGGTAATAAAAACAAAAAAAGGAGGAAAGAAAAAAGAAAAGCAGCTGTTAGTTGTAGCTACAGCAATTTTGGTAGGCCTTGAAAGAGAATGTTGTTCTTGGCGCATCTTTGATGAAACGCCAAAGTTGGTTCCTTGGTTCAAGTTAGCTTGGAGGCAGTAAGAGACTTGGGAAGACGGCTTAGCGAAAAAAACATTTTTTCGGACGCGTAGCCCAGAAATCTCGGATAGCACGGTCGCAAGTCACGAGAAAAGTCTTCTATGATCTTACAGAAATGCGTAGGTTATATAGAGTAGAATTAATAATTAACGCAATGGCATAATTCAATTATCCATTGGTATCCGTCTGGAGGAAATGTTGGGGTGTGGGCTATTCGGGACCCTTTGGCAAGGGGGGGGGTTAATTAAGTATGTGGGGGTTATCTGATGTATATGTGTTTGATGTCACTCTTTAGAGGATGTGGACGATATGTCAGCTGGGGGGGAGTTTGAGGTGGTATGTGTGTCTGGGGGTCAAGGTGTGATTGTGGGGGCCTGAGAGGAAATGCCAGGCAGAGGGGTCCAGTTGAAATGCTAATACGTCTCTCTCCAACCATCTGGTATGGCTGAAGCTAAAAGGGTGTGGGTTTATTAACATGGTCTGATATGTGAAATACACCAAAATCGAACAGCCTGTTGCTAAAAAGCAGCAATGCTATCCCTGACAAGATAAGGAAGATCTAAAAAAAAAAAAGAATTTATATATGACCTAAATAAGGAAAGTTGAAGAGCCACTTTCCAGACATCATGAGGTTACTATTCTAGAAAACAAAGCAAGACGCCAGTAGGTACCCAGACGCTGCTGTAGCCATATTCCAGCACGCTTAGCCTGCCCCTACCGCTTAGTCAGAGTCATTTAGTGACCTCTTTAGTGCAAACTGTGAAGGCCTACAAACTGATGCACCTACAAACCTTATCCATACCCCTGACATGTTCCTCTATCTTTAACTGTCTCCTTAATCCTCTATCTTATTTCTGATTTCATTTATATTTACTTGTAATGTCTGAATATTGTAATTGATGATTTTCTAGGGGCTCTTTCCATGGTTCCTTTCAAAATGGCATGGGGAAAGATTCAAGCCATCATTTCAGTTTTGTCACAAATCTGTAAGTTTCTTTCTGTCCTCTCTCTGTCTCTCTCTCTCACTCACACACACACACACACACACACACACACACACACACACACACACACACACACACACACACACCATAGGATTCAGCATCATGGGTGCTCTTTAACATTACACCCTCTATTGACCATCCTGAATTACTTTCATAAGTTGACCCCAGTTAGGCACACTAGTGTTCTAGTGTCATCTTGGTGTGGATCAGTCAATGTGTGCAAAGTGTTGTTGGACGGGTAATAAAAACAGAAATAGGAGAAAAGAAAAATTGACACATGATGGGGAAAAGCAGCTGTTCGTTGTAGCTACAACAATTTTGGTAGGACTGTTGCTAAACAGAAGCAGTGCTATCCCTGAGAAGATAAGGAAAAACCTGGAAAAAAAAAGTTTTATATATGACCTAAACAAGAAAAGACAGTTGAAAAAGTTGAAGAGCCACTTCCCAGACATCATGAGCTTACTATTCTAGAAAACAAAGCAAGGCCCCAGTAGGTACCCAGACGCTGCTGTAGCCATATTCCAGCACGCTTAGCCTGCCCCTACCGCTCAGTCAGAGTCATTCAGCAACCTCTTTAGTGCAAAATGTGAAGGCCTACAAACTGATGCACCTACAAACCTTATCCATACCCCTAACATGTTCCTCTATCTTTAACACACGAAACATGTTTTTTTTTTCTGATTCAATTTATATTTATTTGTAATATCTGAATATTGTAATTGATGATTTTCTAGGGGCTCTTCACATGGTTCCCTTCAAAATGGCAAGAGACATTTTTTTCTGGGCATGGGGAAGGATTCAAGCCATCATTTCAGTTTTGTCACAAACCTGTAAGTTTTTTTCTGTCCTCTCTCATTCCCTCTCTCTCTCTCTCTGTCTCTCACTCACTCTCACACACACACACACACACACACACACACATCAGACTACCACAGGGGTGTAGTCATTAAGCCCCAAAAACGCTCAAAAGTGCGTTTAAATCGGGTGCGCAGAGCCCAGGCGACCACACACACACACACACACACACACAAAATAGGATTCAGCTTCATGGGTGCTCTTTAACTTCAGCACACAGAATATGTACAACAACACTACACCCTCTTTTGACTCTGAGGAAAGTCACAGGGGAAGGACAAAAGACACGAGGGGTACTGGAACAGTTGACGTTTTCTTTAATTTGTTATTTTTCAGTAACATTTTATTTGAACCCTGCATCATAACACACATAACCACGTATGTTAGGTGAAAATTCACTCTTAAGTTATCTCAGGACTCCGGAGTTGTAGGTCAGTATATTTATTCAATAACAATTGCAATCGGCCTCACTCACAGCACAAGGAGGATCATGAAGCAATTTCACTAACATTACACAGGGGTTATATACTTAGGATTTATTTACTCTGTATCTAACACTGACGCCATACAGCAGGAATAGCCACGCTCGACTCTAAGTCCCTTTGCGTCATCCCAACTGCTGAGATACAATGATGTCAGTTCTACACAGGGTTGAACTGGCACAGTTCGACCCTTCTTATCACCTCTGAGCTAGGAGTGGGCGATATACCGGTATGATAGTCACAACCGGTATTGTGCTGTGCCATGATATGGATTTTGCAATACCGTGGATACAGTGATATATTCATAAATTCTAATTTGGCATTCATATTGTTTTGTTCAAAATTACAATTGAGTGATAGTAGTTAGTAGCTACATCTATTTTTTATTTGAATCTAACCTCTCTAGGTTCTTACGAAAAAAAGAATGTATGTTAGTGGCATTATGCAGTAATTGTGCTTTAGGGTTAGGGTTAGGATAAGCAGTTTTACCTTAAAATAACAGCTTAAAAAAATTGGGGCGCTACAATGACTTTTAATATGGAGAATCGCTTCCGTGCCATTGCCATTGTCGGCAGAGATAACGCATGGCCCTGAGATACCGCATTGAAACCGGAAGTGGGTGATTTACTCCGTTTGATTAGCTAATAACAGGACCTTTACTTTTTCGTTGAGAAATTATGTTGATCGCCTGACATTTAAACGATCGGTTTTCTTTAAATTATAATTTTTTTTGTGAAGTTATACAGCTCAATACTCAATTGACTTGTTAATCGAACTTTTACGAAGCTATATGACCAAACACAAAGCTAGCACTGTTAATTCCGGGACGTCAGAGGCAATTTCGACATCTTACGTTTGACAGCGGGCTTACCAAACACCGTATAGTACAGAGCTAGGTCAATTAGCTCGCCTAAGATACTGTAATTTAAGCTAACCAATTACCTCATTCCCCCCAAAACCCATCAATTGTGTGTGTTTGTGATGGGTAACATATATCCTTTATCAGTCATTCAAGTTATTTACGTTTATTTACCGCTAGTGATTGCACCGACACAAGTGTAATTCAATTGCTAGCTAGCTAGGTAAATTAGCTTGTGTAAGATACTGTGAGCTTGAGCTAACCAACACACCAGCTTGAGCTTCCCAAACACTGAATAGCTAGCTAGGTCAATTAGCTCGCCTAAGATACTGTAATTTAAGTTAACCAATTACCTCATTCCCCCCAAAACCCATCGATTGTGTGTGTTTGTGATGTGTAACATATATCCTTTATCAGTCATTCAAGTTATTTACGTTTATTTACCGTTAGCGATTACACCGACACAAGTGTAATTCAATTGCTAGCTAGCTAGCTAGGTAAATTAGCTCGTGTAAGATACTGTAATTTTTAGCTTACCTATTACCTAATTATCACACTAAAAACATCGATTACGTGTGTTTGTGATGTGTAACATATATCCCTAATCAGTTATTCAAGTTATTAACTTTAATTTACCGCTAGCGATTACACCGACACAAGTGTAATTCAATCGCTATTAATGTTGAACTTGAACTTCAACAACGTGACACAACATTAAAAGTCAGGCATCGACATGGTTCCTAAAGAATAAATCAAAGGTCCTTGTCCATTTCTGTTCAGGACATGTAACCAGTTTTATCCAACCAGAGACCGGAGTAAAGTGACGACTTCCGGTTTCAATGCGGTATCTCTGGGCCATGCGTTATCTCTGCCGACAGCCATACCAGGGTCCGTAGGCATATTACTGGTTATGTAGGTTTGGCTGAAGCTGCCGGGTTTCTACTGACTGCCGAACTAGTAAGTAGCTTATTTGCCGTCTTGCTTTGTCTTGTGTTGCACTTGCTTGATGTTTGACTGTGTTAGGACAGTTGTTGACTAACTAGTTTGTCATAGTGTCAAAGTAAGCACATTTCAAGAGGTTTCGCTAGTTTTAGCCGCTAGCATCTCGTTAGTGATTAGCAATTGTTCCGTTATGCTGCTTTAACATGTTGACCTATTTTTATGAGCGGATGTTGCATGCAATTGTTGTACGCATATAGTGCTAGCAACAAACACGCGTGCAGGCAGCTGCAGTTAGAAGGTAAGCTACGTACTAATCTATATTTATATAGCTTATTATAAGTGCAAAAGTGAACAATTGAGGATGAGCGAACACGCAGAAAGTGATGTTAATGTGTGTGAATATGAACTTGTGAATATGAACTTGTGATTAAGAACTCTTTCCTATGAAGTTGCATAGGCATCTTGAGGGTTCCCATACCTTACCCCATTCTAATTTGATGCGTTAAATCGAGGAGACTGTAACATCAGCTAGATAACTAGCTATCATTTCATGCAAATTTAACTCTCGCATTTAAATCGTTTAAGGTTATTAAACGTTTCCTTAGCTAGCACAGCAGCTAGATACCCATAACAACCAGGAAACACAACTTTAGCTGCAAAGTTTAATTTCTCAAAATCAGCTCACCAATAAAAAGCAGTCTTGGGTTCAAAGCGATTACATCCACTTGTGTGATGTTAAATGGCTTCACATAGACATTAAACAATCCTAAGAGAAATAATGGGAAATCGACGGAAGAAGGGCTTACTCTGATATCAATGTAATGTTAGCGAATATTGCTATTGCTAATATTTAGTCTCCGCTGTTCGTCCAAAGCCAAATCTATTCTTGAGGTCGATTGAGTTATATTTTGTCCTGTCCTTTGAAGCAAACCTTTTAGCTCCGGCATTGGTCTCTCATTATTTAACATTTCACGTTTCGATTGAAAGTCCAGTTTCCAGGCTCTTGGACGCCCCCTTCATTGAGGCAGAGTTACTATTAGCCTCCCCTCTGTGCTTTTTCACTGCGGTTTTATGTCAGATCAGCAAGACTTAATAGGTTCTACACATACGTGAAATACATTACCTATTCTATGGATAGAAAGGACATAAAAGTGCCCACAAATATTACAGCGGTGACAAACAATAAGAAAGCAAAAGGCATGCGCTCAACCCAGTTTGTGATGGATTTGCACAATCTGAGATGAGGAGCTGCTTGTCGCTGCCTCACCTCGCGTGTCTCCTCTCTGTTTGAACAGGACATGCGCAAATTCAGCGATTTTGATTATAAATTAATATTTATTTTATTTTTATGATAACATATTTTGCCGTAACTAATGTAATTTAAATAAGAAGGGCTATTAAAATGTGATTCAGAGTTTTTTTCCTCATATATCGTGATATCATATCGATATCGTCTGGACAATGAAAAATATCGTGATATGAATTTTAGCTTATATCACCCACCCCTACTCTAAACTCACCTAAACAAAGAAAAGAGGTTCCTTCACTTACGCATGTAGACCTTACACATATGCAGACTAAGTGGCGCCAGTAACTACTAATCAAAGTTACACATATACACAGGAACACAGAAAAGCCATGTCCCTGCTTACATAAGCACATGATTCATACAAAGTAATTATTAATACAACGCACTTGATTCATATATTCTTAAGTCATTAACAGTGTTTGGAAATTATCAACGTCGTAAACCAATGTTTATGACATTGTTAAGCTAATCTTAGCAGGGTGAAAGTTAAGTGTTATTTTTTTCTTCGAAACAAAAATGCTATGTCAAAGATAGCATAGTGTAGGATTCACGACACTTGAGTCTCAGATTTTGTGTATTCATGTATCTGTCCCAGTCTCTTTTAGACATACATTTAGGCCAACGAATGAACAACTCTGAATATTCATGTTCTATGGCTCTGAGTAAACTTCTGCAGCAATTCATGCTGTCATTAATCACAGGTTCCTATTGAATAAGTCTTCCAAATTTGTTTATTTTTGTCTTGTATAAAAAGTGGAGGATGACAAGCGGAACACAGACACTCAGACTGATGACCCTGGCGAGAAATATCTGATATGAGCTAGTAAATTAAAGAGTTTCACGTAGAAAACACATGTCAATCTGATTCACTAAAAATACACTTAAGGTCCTGTGTTATATGTTGTGCCATTTGAGCCCAAAGGTGTCATAAAATAACCTGAGATAATTTAAGAGCTACAGTGCAGTATGCAATAGTATTCTATCCATTTTCTATTATTATATACTGTATATGGCAATATTAATTCCTACTGTCATCAATCACAGGTTCCTATTGAATAATCTTCAAAATTAGTTTTTTGTCTTGTATAAAAAGTGGAGGATGACAAGCAGAACACAGACACTCAGCCTGATGACCCTGGCTTTGTCTCTACGGATCAACACATGCAGACACAAGAAGCTGGAACAGGAAGGTTTCCAGCCATCATGTCAGTTTTGTCACAACTCTGTAAGTTTCTTTCTGTCCTCTCTCTCTCTCTCTCACACACACACACACACACACACATACACACCATAGGATTCAACTTCATGGGTGCTCTTTAACTTCAGCACACAGAATATGTACAACAACACTACACCATCTGTTGACCACCCTGAATTACTTTCATAAGTTGACCCCAGTTAGGCACACATACATGTGCAGACATTGTACACATTAATGTCTTTTCATATTCTAGTGTCATCCTGGTGTGGGACATTCAATGTGTGCAAAGTGTTGTTGGACGGGTAATAAAAACAGAAATAGGAGAAAAGAAAAATTGACACATGATGGGGAAAAGCAGCTGTTCGTTGTAACAATTTTGGTAGGACTGTTGCTAAAAAGCAGCAAGGCTATCCCTGACAAGATAAGGAAAAACTAAAAAAAAAAAATTATATATGACCTAAAAAAGGAAAGACACTTCCCAGACATCATGAGGTTACTATTCTAGAAAAACAAAGCAAGGCCCCAGTAGGTACCCAGACGCTGCTGCAGCCATATTCCAGCACGCTTAGCCTGTCCCTACCGCTTAGTCAGAGTCATTTAGTGACCTCTTTGGTGCAAACTGTGAAGGCCTACAAACTGATGCACCTACAAACCTTATCCATACCCCTGACATGTTCCTCTATCTTTAACACACTAAACATGTTTCTTTCTGATATCATTTATATTTACTTGTAATGTCTGAATATTGTAATTGATGATTTTCTAGGGGCTCTTTCCATGGTTCCTTATAAAATGGCAAGAGACATTTTTTCCTGGGCATGGGGAAGGATTCAAGCCATCATTTCATCAGTTTTGTCACAAATCCGTAAGTTTCTTTCTGTCCTCTCTCTGTCTCTCTCTCTCTTTATCTCTCCCACATACACACACACACACACACACACACACCATAGGATTCAGCATCATGGGTGCTCTTTAACATTACACGCTCTATTGACCATCCTGAATTACTTTCATAAGTTGACCCCAGTTAGGCACACATACATGTGCAGACATTGTACACATTGCACATGGAATCTGCACATTAATATGTCTTTTTATATTGTACTGTGATTCTGGTGTGGGACAGTCAATGTGTGCAAAGTGTTGTTCGGCGGTAATAAAAAACAAAAATAGGAGGAAAGAAAAAACAGCACATGATGGGGAAAAGCAGCTGTTAGTTGTAGCTACAATTTTGGTAGGCCTTGAAAGAGGATGTTGTTCTTGGCAAATCTTATCAACCTGTTTTGTTGGTCTGCTTTCTTACAGGATGGGCATATAATACCTTCAGTAGATAAAAGTGTAGAGGACCACCACATGGATTTGGACTGAGAATATGGACCTAACAATAAAACAGTCATATTACAGTTGCAGATGAAAATTCACGTTTCCTTCAGATGAGCTAGGACCTAGTATTGGTCATGTGGCATTGCAGAAAACGCTGATATGAACAAATACATCAATATGTCACTATAAGTGAAAAGAGAGGGTTTTGTTTTTTGAGGATGAAATTGGATGCATGGAGCATGCCGACGAAAATGTGGAACAACTATAAAGTATGACAATTATCAGATGAATTGCCTAAACTTGCACAGTAATTGCAAATCATTTTGTAAATTTCCATTAAACAGTTGGTCAAATATTGTAATCGGAAAGATGTTTTTTTATGTGCATCAATAGACCTGTCTTAATTTAGCAAAATTGATGAAACAAGAAGCAAGTATACCAAAGGAAATAGATACATCTGTGTGAAACTACAGTACCAATTCCTGTGATATAAATATTAAAACTACGCAAATTGCTCAAATGAAATAATGAGATTTAGAATGTTTTGAGATGTGATTATGAGGAAGGAACTAGACTTGCTTTTATCCATTCATCACCCATGTGGTTTCTTCTGGAAGTATTTCTCCATGTATCATTACTATGGAAGTGTCCTTAGAATTTGAATTTGAATATGCACGTGAATATGCACATGAGCTTCACACTTATTGAATATGTCCTAATTTGCAGAGGCAGAAACACCATACCCCTGGCAGGTACTACCAAGCCAGGCAGTTTTCAGGTTAGAGGACAGTCTAAAAGCAGCATTGCCATCACCCATTGGCAGTAGGATGATTGGATGAAGATTGGGCCAATGTATTTGTCATACGAATGGTGTTTCTGCCTATGCAAATTAGGACATATTCAATAAGTGTGGAGCTCATGTGCATATTTTATTTAATTTCAAAAGAAACTTGTAATACAAAAAAAGTTACTTTTCATGTATACTTTTACTATGTAAAGTTTTATTGTGGTAAGAGTAAAGAAAAACATTAAGCCTATTTGGGTGTATTTTGGGCATATTCGATTAGTGTATAGCTCATTTGCATATTACAATTAATTTTCAAAGAAACTTGTAATACAAAAAAATTTACTTTTCATTTTTGGGGTGTATTGTTGCCTGGCATTATTAGCACACATCTCAGATTGATGAGAATTAAACATATTTCCTCAACTAGGATTTCTTTTAGTATGTTGTTCTGCACATCTCATAGAAATTATCTATGCTGAAAAAAATTATTTTACAATTAGTCTGTCGTAAAACGCTACTTTGCCTGGACTATTAGCCCCACAGGACTTTGGATTTGTTACTTGAACCTTGTGTTGTTTGTAGCTTTCCCCAGTTCTGTGAATAAAGCTTCTGTCTCACACCTGTCTTGCCTGAGAATTTCTATCACATTACAGTGTAGCTCTTTTTTTCTTGCATTGTACTAGGGAGGTCTCATTTTGCATATGGCACGGGATGGGTATTTAATACCTTCAGAAGATAATACTTTATGGGACCACCACATGGATTTGGACTGAGAACATCCAGTAATGAAAACAGTCATGTTAAAGTTGCTGATGAAAATGTACACGTTTCCTTTAAATGAAGTGAAGGAAAGACTATGAACAAACTCGTGCCACTATAAGCGGAAAGGTAAGACACTTCCACTTTCGATTTCAAAAGGGAGGAGGGGCAGGTGTCGAGAACAACTAATCTACGCTACTACTGAACATTTTCGGATTAAACCTGCATCTACTTTAAACAAGTATGTTACGTTGCCCATATCTGAACAAACGACTCTTCTTTAATGATAAACAGAAAGGAGTTATACGATCGTTTTGGATGTAACGTTAGCCTAGAACTACGTCGTCAAATAAATACTCCTGCGCTCTTCTAGTTCAAGAGAAACCTCTTTTAAACTGTCAATCAATGAATCGTTTTTTTTTTTTTTAATTAAAGATGTTAAAGGTAGCCTATATGTGAAGTTACATTATCATTATTTTGTTATTCCCATTCTAGGATGAAGAAGCATAAAACAATATATAAAATATATGTGACCAAACACGGAAATACACTGAAATCCCACAAGGATTTTCTGGAGCAACTAAAATTAAAACGCCATGTAGATGAAGTGGACGCTGCTAATGAGTGCAATGTAATACTGGCATTCTGTCCAATTGTTTCTCGAGCGGGAACTGACATTCAAGCCGCACTTGGAGACTTAAAAGGTACCTACACGCATTTTCACGCAGTCTGAGACAGAAACATAGGCTCAGCCTAATGACAGCTCATAGCATGGAGGGTCTGTCGTCTGTCTGATTTACATGAACATTAACCCATACATTATACCACACTGCTTGTCTTCGTGAAAACACTTTTATGCACACTGACAGTGTAGGACATGCAGACCCTACATCGCCATTGCCTACCCATAAACTTTCGTTGAGAAGGGAGAAAACATATACAAGGTTTTTATAGACAGAAATGTATCATACAGTTTGAATATCAGAAAACACAACGCCAGCCTTTGTTTAGTAAATCGGCCGACAAAGACTGCTGTCTGGAGATCGATTTTAAACCAAATATTAAAGCAGTGATTCTTGAGGTCTGGGACAAAACTTGTTCGCCATATAAAACAGTTTTTGAGTAAATGCTCAAAATATTATTCCAACAAATAACCAATAGACTAACCAGGACAATGTTAGCACAACAATATATGATTTAATGTTGTGCCTGGAACCCCTTGTCCTGAAGCAGGTGTCATGATGATCACAAAAGCTTAAATGTCAAATTAAAAATAGAAATGACTACAAAAAAGTAACAAAAGTTTCAATTTAAAACGTATTCTAATGTATTATTTTATCGATAAAGATTGTGTCCTGAGTTTTTGTCCACACCGTCAGACTTTTCTTTTTAATTAAAAGAAATTCAGGAATTATTGTGGGCAACATAAAATCGGAGGACCAACAAGCACAGAGAGAGTCAGGAGAACGCAGGAAAACAGCACAGGAAGGTCAGCGAGATCTAGATACCCCGCAACAGAGTCAAGATCTAGATACCCCACCCCACAGAGTCCTTTAGACATCTAGATACCCCGCCACAGAGTCCTTTAGACCAGGGGTTCCCAACCTTTTCTTCTCCAAGGCCCACCTTTTCGTATTTGTAACAGGCCGGGGCCCAACAGACAACCCGCTTATTTTAGCTAATCTATATTCCATTCTTATTAATAAGCGATTGTTATGTGTCACAAAGAGCAACATCAGCACCTGCTACAGGTGGGAGCCTACTAATTAATACAAGTAAATCTTCCTCTAGATATTGAAATCAAAATTGTATTGTGCACCAGAAAACAACATAAAACCACACAGAGCATTTTCAGTCAAAAGGGATTTATTATCCAAAAGAGTTTTGAAATAAAGGAACTTAATTGCAGCAACAGTGCACAGCAAACAAGCAAGGAAATAAAACCAGAATAGACCCAATAGAAACATGCAAACAAGACCACTCTGGTGATGCTTCAGACATGCAAACAAAATAGGTTCAAATAATGTTCAAATAAATAGGTTCAAATAGGTCAATATAATGATACAAAAAATTGAAATAATGATTTAAATCTGTGGCTGCAATCTATTATCAACATAAATAGAACCGAGCATTCCTGGGTAGTAGTGTAAACCTTGATCTCTTCGGGAATAGGTTCTTGGTGTAGTAGAAGTATAAAGAATCATGGACACACGAGTTCGAACTGAGAAGACTTTACTCAAACTCCAGCAGCAACGAATAACTCTCCTTTTCCTTGCTTTCTTATATATCTCCAATTACCCGCAAAACATTATGGGTATTCCAGTTCTTACACTACTTCCCCCTTCAGAAAATAAAACGTCCTCGTTTTAGCTGATCCACATCAATTATTAACATTACTGACATAAGAGTAACAAGTGAAGCCTGTGGGGGGGAAACACATACACACACACAAAAACATCCCACAAAATGCAGTTATACTATATTCTGCCATATATTGTCGCTATCCATGCTGGGCCCTACCGCAGTGTACCTATAACCATCCCAATCTACTGGTATTTCCACTTTATCCAGAAAGTTAGTCGGTTCACTTTAAAACAGGTACAGTATAAACCTCTGAAAGAAAACTAATCAGGTAATTAGGCAAAACTCAACTGTATAACTGAACAAAATACATGTTGTAGGCCTATACAATATGTGAACATACAAAACAGTTGTGAAATTCCTTAAGTGTCATCTCTAAAACGTTGAGGAGGGCGCACGATCCGACCTAACCTGGTTCTCCGTTCCTGAGGGGTGTGTGCTTCAATGGCAGGTGTGTTTGCCACAGGATCTGGGGCATTGACCATTGTTGGAGATGCAGGCTCATTTGCCCCAAGCTCACAGCTCCGATAGACATAAGGCTGTGAAGCTGAGAGGGCCGTGAGCTGGGAGCCAACACCCTGATTGGGCTCAGCCTGGATGTCCTCAAGAGTAGTGGGGGCCAAGTTACAAGTCCATGGTGAACAGTAGGGCTTTAGGCGATTATAGTGAACCACCTTAGGCTTTGCCCTCGGGTCCAGTTGGTCTTGTAGGTTGTAATCCACTCCAATTTCCCCTGAGGATGAGTCAAGGCGTTGCAGTACTTTGAAAGGTCCAGTCCATCTGGGAGATAACTTTTGTCTGGCAAGTGCAGGAAGATTGACCCACACAAGGTCACCTGCTTCATAAGCATTGTGCCTCATGTGGCGGTCATAGTAATGCTTCTGTTTAGCACCTTCCATAGCTATGTTGTCTGCTACCATGTTAAATGCAGAATAAAGTCTGTGTCTCACAGCTGTGGCATATTTACTAGGGGTTCCAGGTGTAGCATTTGTAGCCATTGGCACGTCCCCAAGTATGATGTCTGCCGGCAAACGAGCTTCTTTACCATGAGTCAGAAAGAAAGGCGTATGATTAGTTGATGAATGCACACTTGCATTATATGCAAACTCAACCTGGTGTAGATGATCATCCCATTCACCCCCTTTGCTGTAGGAACTTGGCTAACTGATTTTTAATAGAGCGGTTGGCCCGCTCTAGCATACCATCTGACATAGGATGATAGGCGGTTGTCCGTGTCTTGTGAATTCCAAGGTGACTGCATAACTCTTTGACCAAATCCGAATCAAACTGGCGGCCTTGATCTGTGTGCAGACTGCGTGGTACCCCATGTCTACTGATGTAGTCCTCAAACAAACATTTTGCGACTGTTGTTACTGTTTGGTTAGGTAGTGCATATATCCATGAAACAATCCACAACTAGTATGTAACGGTTACCTTTATGACTGAGTGGCAGTTCAGTGAAGTGAGCAGCAATTTTCTCAAAAGGCCTACTTGTCACTATGTTTTGCATTGGGGCCTGCTGGTGTGGAATCGGTGGCCTGCGTGCCTCACAAGCAGTACACTGGAGACACCACTGGGTGATGTCCGTGCTCATATGGGGCCAATAAAACCGAGTCACTGCATTTTGTAGTGTTCTTTTGCTGCCAAAATGTCCCGATAGTGAATGTCCATGTAACATCTTAAAAACTTCATTCTGCAACCTATTTGGGACCACCACTTGACATACAGGGTCACCTGGTGGGGGCCGGACCCTATGACACAAGATGGAATCCACAATGACAAGTCTGGGAAACTCTCCAGTAGTGGCGCAGCTCAGACCGCTCGCCCTTCAGATGTGAAAAGGGTGGTCTAGTGTCATTCAAGACCCATTCACTGACGTTTTTTAGGATAGGATCTTCCTTTTGGGCATCCTGAAGGGTGTTTCTGTCTATGTCATAACAGAGTGGGTCACTGGGCACAGGGTCAGCCACGACAGGCTGTACTGACAAAGTCAATGCAGTATGTTCTGGTGACGCAGTCGTAGAACTGACACTCTGTGTTTGAACCGACACAGAGTTCACAGATACAGTCTCCCTTATAGGCATACTGTCTTCGGTCCTACATGGACGCCGTGATAGGGAGTCAGCATTGCAGTGTTTAAGACCTTGTTTGTGTTCAATTGTTCAGTTATATGGGTCGATTTCCAGTGCCCATCTCGCTCTGCGCCCAGTCGGATCACCATCCAAGGCCATCTTTCTCAATCCTAGGAGAGGTTTGTGGTCTATAATGAATCGGAATGGATGACCCGTGAGGTACTGGCGGAAATGGCGTATGGACCACACAATGGCCCACAGTTCCCGATCAAACGTAGACCACCGTCTCTCAGTTGATGTGAGGGTATGGCTACCATACCATTTGTAGTGGTGGTACCATATGACATGTTCCCTGCTGCTATCATTTAACTGTGAGAGCACACATCCAATAGAGATGTTAGAGGCATCAGTACAAAGCA
This sequence comes from Clupea harengus, assembly GCF_900700415.2. Classification (NCBI taxonomy): domain Eukaryota; kingdom Metazoa; phylum Chordata; class Actinopteri; order Clupeiformes; family Clupeidae; genus Clupea; species Clupea harengus. The sequence continues at coordinate 9,978,246 of NC_045166.1, forward strand.
AGAATTCTTTAGAGAAATCTGGATATGCCAGAATGGGAGTATGTGTGAGGGCATGGCGAAGAATGTCAAATGCCGCTTGTTCCACATCAATCCATGAAAAAGTTTTTCCTTTCTGAGTAAGGGCATGTAGAGGCTGTGAAATCTTGGCAAACTGATGTATAAAACGTCTGTAATAAGAACAGAGTCCCAAGAATGCCCTAACCTCAGTAGGATTCTCAGATGTTGGCCAATCCCTCACTTTGTCAATATTCTTTGGGTCTGGTTGCACACCTGAAGCAGATACAACATGTCCTAAGAATGTCACCTGAGATTGCACAAAGTCACACTTTGACGGTTTCAATTTAAGGTTTGCAGCTCTGAGACGTTCAAACACCTCCTTCAAATGCAGCAAATGAGCAGAGAAGGTCTTACTGTACACAATTATATCGTCAAGGTACACTAAGCATGTTTTCCAAGACAGTCCCTGTAGTACAAGCTGCATAAGATGTTGAAATGTTGGGGGTGAATTTACTAGTCCCATTGGCATGTCTTTGAAGTGATAGAGAGAGCGGCCAGTAGTAAACACCGTTTTTTTCTTGGTCTTGTTCGTCGAGTTGGACCTGCCAATAGCCTGATGACAAGTCCATGGTGCTGAACACAGCAGAGCCACCCAGTGCATCTAGTGTGTCATCGGTTCTGGGCAAATGGTGCGCGTCTTTGACAGTGACTGAATTTAGTGCCCTGTAATCAATACAGAATGTACAGAATACAGAATACAATCCATCTTTTTACCGCACCATAACCACTGGCGCAGCCCATGGGCTATGACTCACTTCGATTATCTCTTGTGCCAGCATGTCTTCCACTTGTGACTGGATCACAGACCGCATGTGTGGTAGGCACGCTTTCTGATTGGTGAGTCTGAAGTTGTATTGATTTTGTGTTTGACTAAATTAGTTCTTCCAAAGTCATTTGGAGTCTTGCTGAAGGAGGTATGGTGGTGCATTCAGTAACATGGGCAGAGCAGCTGTCTGGTGTCATTTCTGTGGTGCTCAGCAGAGGAAGATCTTGATTGTGAAGGTGGCACAAACCTCTGCCTAAATCTAGCACAGCAAAATGTTGTTGCAAAAAGTCCCAGCCAAGTATAATAGTCTGACTAACATTCCTAATAACTTGGACTTCATGCTGTAAATTTAGTGAGCCTAGTCATAGTGCAATGTTCACAGTGCCAAGTGTGTCCAAATGTTGCCCTGTTACCGATTTGGATAAGACAAAGTCCTTTTTGAGAGGCCTTCTGCTCGGTCTATGATGGCTTACCAAGCCCGGCAAATCTCCACGTCTGGGGCAAGATCGAAACACCATCTTGCGGGCTGTGCTCTGGAAGAGGATTCCTCGAACATATCCTCAGCAGCTGCCCAAAGGCACTTGCAGATGGTCGCTACCGCTGGCAGCATGATCAAGTGCTCAAGGCAGTTGCGGAGATAGTAGCTTTGGCTATAACGACAAGCAAACAACGTCGTCCAAAGTCCATCAACTTTGTCGACTGGCAGCTGAAAGTAGATCTGGGCAAGCAGCTGCGCTTTCCAGAGCACATCGCCTCGACAAGACTGCGTCCAGACATGGTCATCTTTTCAAATTCCACCAAACAGGTGATCATGATGGAACTCACTGTACCCTGGGAAGAGCGCATGGATGAAGCTCAAGAGCGTAAACGTGCCAAGTACCAGGAGTTGACAGAGGAGTGCAAGAGCCAGGGCTGGATCACTCGCTGTGAGCCTATTGAGGTGGGATGTCGGGGCTTTGCAGGCCAGTCCCTCTGCAGAGTTCTGACTAAGCTAGGCATCTTGGGCTTGTGTAAGAAGAGGGCCATCAAATCAACCATTGATGCCGCAGAGAGAGCCACTAAGTGGCTCTGGCTGAAAAGGGAGGCCCAGTGGTCAAATGCTGCTGGGATGCAAGCCGGGGACTGATCACCCCTGGCTGGGTCGCCTGGGGGAGGGTGTCTGATGTTCGAATAGACCCAAAACACCCAATGACCCCAGGATACATCACTGATGATGCATCCCAGCGCTTCCGCAGGAAGTATTCTACAAACAAGTGCTCAATGATGGAAGTGTAGGTGAAATTGGTACTAGCCTCACATGGGAGTACCAGACTATGTAGGTAACTTACCCTGTGAGCAGGCGCCGGGTGAATGTGGGTGCAATTGTGTGTAAATTGTGATACCATCTTTGCGAGGCCCACCAAGACACACTGGTGCTGTCCTTGCAACAGCAACAATATGTTGGTAATCTCACCCGATTGGACAGGCATCAACCATTCAACACAAAGGCAGATCAATTAAATTGAACACCTAGGGGGCGCCACACAAAGTGTAGTGTCCTCCACGGTGGTCCAAGTAAAGATAATCCACAAATCAGTCTCGTTAAATATATCAGTCTCATAAAATATATTATACTATCAATTCGGAACTCTGATTAATAATTAAATGAATAACTACAACCAAAGTTACCTTATTAATAGTATGGTTGAAGGTCATTGGAATTCTGAATAGAAGAGGTTGGCAAAGTCCATTCTTGTGTAACATTAAATAGACCAGCGTATATAATCAAAGTATTTATTTACACAATGATAAAAAATAACACACAATATGTAATCTAGCTAAATGTAACTAACTAATGAATTAAAGGAGTGTGGGGATGTGTAAGAGAGAGGGAGTGTGTGTGTGTGTGTGAGCCGGTGGGCTCGGGGTTGCGCGCGGGGTAGCGCGCCAGAAAGAATATGTGTGTGTTCCTTTGTTTGATCACTGCAGTTCCGCGTGCATGTGTGTGCACGTACGCGAACATACATGTGATGTGGAAAAGGACGAGCCTATATGCAGCGCGAAGTTCGAGTATTCTCTTAGCGTGTGTGGCTATGTGAAGGCCAATGTATATGTAATCGTGCGCGATTAAGATGCCATGTTAGAAGAGGGAAATGGTTAGTGATGCATGCAAGACCCGATGTGTCTGAGAAGCAATCCTAACGATAACCCTTAGAGCATGGGTCGGCAACAGGCGGCCCACGGGCAAATTGTGGCCCGCCAGTTAATTTCTTGAGCCCGTCAAATTATCCCGATCGTAGCAGGTTTTTTTTAAAGAGACAGTTTTTATACTACAACATTAATTCATGAAATAATACCCCGCTAATGGTTAGATTAACATTTTACTTTTATTTTGAAACCGGAAACTGGGTTTCCTGTCATGAAGTTTTTTATCGCTACATCTCACTACTGACAGATCGCCTGAGGAGAAACAGTGTGTTTTACAGTTATGGCTAGTAATCCTAAACGCCCGCGTCTATTCTCACTGGATGAGACAGTATTTATGTGCACCAACGATGACGAGCCACCACGTTTGGATGACAGACCATGTTGATGTCAAATTTCAAAAACTTATTAGAAATAGTAATATTATCTAGCATCCTCCTGTTTGTTCTGGCAAGGCAACCCTCTCGTAACGTCTTCGTATGGCTGTCACAGAGAAGTGTCGGTTGGTTTATAACTAGCATCTCTGAATTGACATCGCTAGATCAATGAAATTTAAACGGATCGTAAACCCATGACACTTTTATTAGGGGACTTTTGTAGGACGTTCAATAAAGCTAATTTTAACGTTACCTCACTCATAGAAATGACAAGTCACTTTGTTACTACAAAGCAAGCACCAGTGTCAGTCAGTGAGAGCTGTTTTTGTGCACCAATAATGACAATGTGGGTAATCGGCTGTGTTTTCTGTTTGTGGAAGTCAGACAAAATTTATTTTAAAATTTGTATCGTCATCTCGTTTTGTAAGACTATTTTGCCAGCTAACCTGCTAGCTAGCTACCTGGTCTGAGGTAATGTTAGTCGATAGCGAGCTATTGAGTGCACCAGCCTCATCACTCCTTAAATTGAAGAGACATAGCTAGATCATTGACATTGTACCCTTTGCAAACCACAACAACTTTGTTGCAGATGAGACACATGGGCTTTCCATTAGTGAAGCCGGGTAAGATAAAGGCAAAGTTTAATAGGCTCTGTTGTCGTTGTCAACTTTCCTCTTCAGACCTTTTGACAAAGACATTGTATGCAAATTTTTCTCTGCACGCTATTTTCCCAAACAATAAACATTTTAAGGAGGTGCGTCAACCAACTATTTCGAAATAAAAGTAGTCTAAGATGGACTCTAAGTAGTAGCCTAGGTCTAATTAGGAGGCTCAATGTTGAAAAAACTTCGTCATTGCTATTATTCAAAATAGGCAAGGCTATATTGACAGGGGGATAAGACAGAGTTCGTTAAAATAATTAAATTATTCAAACAGACAACCAATGGGCTCATTCACATGGTTTATTATCATTAGTTATTTGTAGTAGACCTATCCATTCTCCATGTAGACCTAGTTGTTGCGAGTGCACCTATCGCAGCGTCTTAATATGCAGTAACCCAGACTTTGGCCCGCCACCTAGTGGCGAGGAAAACTACTGGCCCGTGGCCCAAGTTATTTGCTGACCCCTGCCTTAGATGGTGTGGTGAAGCCAACTACCAACTAACAATGAAAATATATAAACAGTTACGTTCAGTAAAGAAAACATATGAAACACATGAACAATGGCATGTAAACAGTCTTATGCTTAGCCAGGTTGTGAATAGCTAGGATAGCTAAATGCCCAGTTAATGTCAGAGTTTACCAGTCCTTTGGGAAAAGGCGTGCGGATCCAACGTAGATGAGGCAAAGAGATGATGCTGTCCGTAGATGGAGAAAGTTGTCCTTGCTGTGATGTCTCTGTTTCACTGCAGTTTAGGTCGGAGGGTTTGATCGCTCGGAATGTTGCAGTTTCCGTGAATCTGTTGCGGTTCCCTTTGCAATTCAGCTAGCAGGTCTATTGTTAGCTGCTTTCGCTAAACTTACTTCGTCTCACTTAGCAGTTCGTTGACTGAGAGATCTTAGGCGTGTGTCGGCCGTAAGAAGTGAGAGTGGTCTCTTTGTTGCGAGAGAACAAAGAGAGTTGTTCTTCACCGGTTGACGGTGTGCTCCAAGCAGTGCTGGAGGTGAGGAGAGGTCAAAAAGTTGCGTGTGCCTGGCTGAAATGCCGGCGGAGAGAGAGGGTCACATCTGGGGAGATGCGGCTATTGTCCACGCTCAGGTGGGCGTGGTTAAGAATTGCATCAGGTTACATTTTTATGATAGGCGAAAGCTTACGTAGGTACCGGATGAAACCATACGTAAGTTACTGATTGAAGTCAAACACAATGGACGAATTCCAGGTGTACCTACAGAAGTGGCATTCGTATATTCTCACTAATATATGAAATCCAGTATCCAACATAATATGCATGTCAGAACCTTCTACTATTCCCCTGATGTAGGCAGTGAAAGTGTTGCAGTTTTCGTTGTCTGTAACAGCAGAATTATTTTGCAGTGTATTTTGTTGGCCACAAGACCGCTAGTTGGAGGATAGCTGATGGATGCCCCCTTGCATCAGCTAGTTGAAGTTTCCCTGCCGATAGTCATCCTGATACCCATGGTGGTCATGTTGATCACCACCCCTGTCATCTTGGAAAGAGACACGCTTGCGTACTGGACTTGGGCTGTAGCGGCGGTTTCTGATGTTTCCACTTGGTCTGCCATAGTGAAGTTGTGGCATGTCCTCATTGGAGTAGTTTGGGTGACGATCAGGGGAGAATTTGTAGTGGTGGTAATCTCTAGACATCTCCCCCGTGTGGAAAGTGTGGTCTGTCTCGGTCACGTCTGTAGTAGTCCTGTCTGCGATTGTCCATACTCTTGCGTGCAGAAGAATTTTGGTATGTCTCAGGAGACAGATGACGACGACCCATGTGACTGGTAGGTGAAAAACTGCGAGCATATCTCTGTGCTCCCGGGGAGTATCCTTGGTCTCTGCCACGTGGGGAAGGGGACCCCTGATGAAGTTTTGGTGAGTAGGCATTGTGGCGTGATGTCAGGGTTTGGGCATTAAGTGTCAGTTTTAGGTCAGTTAGGTCTTTGCTTAAGTGTCTGACTGTGTCGGTGAAATCTTGAACAACTTTATGAAGAGGTGCAGTACTGTCTGAGATTGTGTTGACTGACAGGGTTGTGGCACCGCAGCTGTTTGTATGAGGGGTAGTTGGTGGCATAAATTTAGCAGCCTGCCGGGCACGCTCTGCCTGATTGGCAATATCAAAAGCCTCTTTGAATGTTTTTACTCCTCTCTCATGACACTTAATTTGAAGTTCCTGATCCAGCCCTGCCAAAAAACGTGTGAGTTTCATATATTCTGCAGCATTTGGTTCAAAAGTCTGGAAAAGCCTCTTTCACTAGTCTACATACATCAGCAGCATACACTTCCATGGCCTCATTGGGCTTCCTACTACGCGAGTTAGTAAAAGCCTGGAAGGACGCAATTATGTCCGTTCTGCCAAAAGTATCTTGCAACTATCTCTTTATTGCTGCAAACGAACGTCGTGTTGCGGATGACAAATTATCCCAGACAATGAGAAGTTCAGGCGGTAATCAAGTGGGCAACTCTGTCGCCATTACTGCATCCAGATTCAGACCAGTGTCTCTGTAGCGTGCCTCCTGAATTACCTCGTAACGTCTGGCCCATAACTGGAAAGACTCACTGCCATCATTCCGAAATGGCGGGGGCAGAGGGACATTCCGAGCCTTCTGAGGGACCCGTGCGGCGGCGGAAGCAACGGCAGCTCCATTCTCCTCTACTGACATTATTCAAATGTAAACTAGACTCACTTAGCACCAACTAGCAAACGTAAAGGTGCGCCCTAGCAGCTAATCCTATCGTAGCAACTAATACAACTCACACTTCACAGCTAGCAGTAGTCAGTTTCGTAGTGCTGGAGAAAAACTTCAGACGAAACTCGAACGTGAAGAACACCGCTGCCACCAGTGTAAACCTTGATCTCTCCTGGAATAGGTTCTTGGTGTAGTAGACGTATAATGAATCACGGACACATGAGTTTGAACTGTGAAGACTTTTACTCAAACTCCAGCCACAACGAATAACTCTCCTTTTCCTTGCTTTCTCGTATATCTCCAATTACCCGCAAAGCATTATGGGTATTCCAGTTCTTACAGTAGTTCGAGTTGGTAGCTCTCCACAGAAAAGCATGTCCTCTTGTAGAATACCACTCCAATGATAACGCACAAAAAACAGCACTAATACAGCTTTATTGACGTCCGTCGACTCATCTAACTTGTTTTAAAATGAACAGGCTACCTTTCATCTTTTCCAGGACCTGGTTCTGTATGTGAGTGCTGGATGTCGCGTCTCAGGTTTGAGCGCCTCATTAGACAGCTTTAAAACGCACTCGACACACTGCGCCCTGGGCTCAACGACGTCACCTCCATTCACAAAACCAAATCTAATATAATCAGGGTTGTATTTACGCTGAATTTTAGTAGTTTTCGGTAGTATGACATTACCAGTGCTGTCATTCTTTCGCTTAAGAAACGTCTTAATTTTTCTACAGCGTTGGTAACCTTGGTTGGTCTAGTTATTTTCCTAGAGAAGTCGTGGAGTGTCGGTTGGCTACCATCTAACCTGGGACTGCTTTCTGTTGGGTGCTTTGCATTAAGGTGATAACTTAAAGACGAGATGCTTCTGTGATAGCTAAATTCAGCTTGACAAATGCTACATACAACTTTAGTTTTGTCGATTGTTCCGTCATTTTGCCTCCTAAACAGAAACTTTCCGCCCAACAATCCCTCAGCTCTCTCCATCTTCAACTACCGTCTCAGTCTCTCCTATGTAAAGCTATGTTTCCATTTGGGCGTTAATCGTCCCGCTCTCATTGGGAATGAATGGAGACGATAGCCCGTATGTCGAGCAACGAAACGCCTCCGCTGCCCTTTCAAAGTTGACGATTGTTTAACTTTATGCAAATGCGGACCACACGGTATCCAATCAGTTCGGCGTGTGTGAGAATTGGAAGCCGACGTTGTGCAAAAGGGCGGGAGTAATCAAAACAAGATGGCGGAGTCTCGGGAGTCTGTTAGTGGGACATATTTTATGTGAATAAAGGTGAATACAGGTGTTTACACGACTTGTATATAGATAGATAGATGGATACTTTATTAATCCTGAGGGAAATTTATGTCATCCAGTAGCTTGTCTATGTCTATGTCTACATCGACTTGGTTTGTTGTTTATATACTACACGAACACTGTCAGGGCAAACAGAATATTGTAGGTCTTAACTGAAGCGCTCGACCATTATTGTTAGCTTGCTGCTAACACTTTAATTGAAGATCAATGTAGAAGCTAGCTGGTTTGTAACCTGTAGCCGGCGGTTTCGTGTCAGGGGTCAAAGCACACCGGAAGTAAACAAAGTTGCGTTACCTGCGTTTAAATATTTTATCGCATTAATCTCGGCCACAATAATCTCATAGATTAACGCGTTAATTTTGACATCCCTAATTAATATTGTTCTCAACTAAAAATCCATTCTTCGTGGAAAATTCGTGGGGGAAAAAAAAAACCTGAAACATTTTTGCGGCCCACTGGATGGTGCTCCGCGGCAGAGTCCTTTAAATATCGGTTTTCAGGAGCCGAAGAGTGGTAGGCAGCAGGGGCGGCTTGTCCATAAGGGCGATTGGGGCGACGCACTACCTACGGGTAAGGGAAGAAAAAAAAAAATAATCAAAAATCCCGATGTATAAATGCAATTTCCTTGAAAGTCGCTTTGGATAAAAGTGTCTGCTAAATGACTACATGTAAATGTAAATGTTATATTTTTTTTTGTCGGATTCTACCACTAGACCGTCTGATCTGCTTTTGAATGTCATTGTCCAATCAGGTAACAGCCAAGCTGTCAGGCAAAAGTCGTGCTTCAAATGGCCCGCCCCTTCTGGGCGATTTGGGGCGAAATGAAAATCGCCCCAGACCTCTCTCATTGACTCCCATGTTAAATCAATTTTTTTCACAAAACAGAGCTCTCAATGCATTCTCTATGGCTTCCGGGAGGGCTCGCCCCTCCATGTCGTGTCATAAGTAATGGACGTAAAAGCGTATGAGCTCGACAGAGGCATACGCCCTGTTCGAAATGTCTTTAAATGCCTCCTTCCTTCCTTCCTATTAAGGGAGCAGGGACTGTTCAAAATGTCTTAAACTTTCTCTTCCGCTTTAATAAGATACCTTGAAATACGTCACATAACGGTCATTTTTCAAGAGAGCATATGAGCTGCCTTGATGTCTCGATGGCAGCAGCTATTACCCATAACTCTCTGCGCCACTCCCTAACCAGAGACAAATTAAAAAAAAGATGGTGGATGAAATCGTCGAAGTTCCACAAAAGTATTCACCGATGTACGTTTCTTTGCTTTTTTTGGTAATTTTTTTTTAAGTTATCGAGAAATAAACAGTGTACTATGTAATTATGTCATGATTGATTACCAAAAATAGTCTGATTTCGTTAGCGATGTATCCGTTAGCCAGGTCGCTAACAGTAGCTGCTAGCTAGCAAATAAGCACACACAGCGTGATGACATCACATATTGCCGTACATGTTGCCATACATGCTATCTTAATAGACTGTTCGAAATCAACGGTTTTCGAGATACCTTCCCCCGAAAGGACGTGTCTCGTCAGACACCTGTCCAATAAGAGATTAAGGATTAAGACGGCTATCTAAGAATTCGAACACAGCCATAGTCTGTCAAGATGGCTCCTGTTCAGTGCAACAACTCAATTCGCACTTTGCCCCCCCCCCCCCCCCCCCCCCCCCTGAGAATTTTTTCAGGAACCGCCACTGGTAGGCAGCTACTTGCTGGTGAGAGGGAAAGATGCAAAACTATGAAAATACAGTCCAGAGAGATTAAAGCATTGAAAGACAAAGTTGACAAGTCAGCAAAACAGAGGGACAAGCTGAGAAAGCAACTTGAACTCTGAAAGCGTATTCTAAATAAGACACAAGACTCACCACGGACCCAAGCAGAGATGATGCTTCAAGGGAGCAAACTCAACTTGCATCACAGCATCCAAAACTGGCTTTTCCAGCAAAGCATTCTCAAGAAGTATCGCCTTATCCATCGGGTTAATGAGTTTGGATTGACTTACAAAACAATATGAGAGAAGATACAATAACAAAGGGATCCCAGGTGCCTCCAGACCATCTCCTTAAGTGTTCATATGTTTTTGGAAAACAATGCAAGGATAACGACAGACAAGCAAGGCACCATCACCAGGAAAAAAGTTAAACGTCAAAGAATGATTCTGACAGACACTATGCAAAACCCTAACATTAGACTTAGTTATTCATCCTTTTGTGCATTGCGTCTATTAAACATCACATCTATCTTGTACGTCGCTTTGGATAAAAGCGTCTGCTAAATTACCAAATTACATCTTTAGGAGCCTCAGATCGAAAGACATGTCAATGTCAGTACCATGAGACTGCACCATTGATGCTTCAGGTCCTGAAGTCAATCAATGCTGTGGCAATTGAAGAGACTTGTGTGTTCATCTCCAGCAAGTGAACCTTATCTTTTACGTACCTGTGCTGGATTTCTATACAAATATTCAGGTCTTTCTGCAGAGCAAGGGAAAACACAGGTGTGGTGTGGTAGCAGTGGAGATGTATCGAGGAGCGAACAGAACATGGAGCTCACTGTCACACCATATTTGGGAAACACACAGGCACTCAATAAAATAAAACCTCATTTAGCAAAGATTTATATATAGGTTTTTAAAATATTAAAAATAATTTTTAGAGAATCAAAACCTGTTTTGTCTCTGATCTCAAGAATCACTGAAAGTTGTGTCTAAACGGTTCTTATAAATTCATATAAGAATTTCTGGCTGGTAGGCTCAGGCTCTTGTTAACTGTCGTTCGAGCTTTACTTGAAACTGGACGTTTTAGAAATCACTGTATGTCCTTAACTGCTCATTGTATGACAGAAATATAGCTAGCTGAATATCCATAAGTGCTAATTGTATAACAAAAAGATAGCTGGCTGAATCACTGAATGCACAAAAGAAAAGGAACTCGCATCTAACGTTACCGGCGTGCTCAAAAATGAATTTATTACAAAACCAAACATAGTAGCATAGCTTTTTGGTTAGAGTCCATGTCTGAATATAGTGAGTTATTTTTCCCTGTTTCAATGTAGTTCACCATGGATCTGGAAGAAAACCCATCATTGTAGTGGGGCTCTACCACACATTTGACAAAGAACATGTTGTACCAGCCAGTAGCAACTATGATGAATCTACATTCATAGTAAATTGTCTGTTCTATGAAGACAGTGGAATTCTCAACTGTGATCAGAATACCGAAGCAATCAATCAAACATCAAAGAAACTAAAGGCATTCAAGGTATGCACTCATCAGTTGTGTTGGACATTTGTAGAAGTAACTTCTCTGTGGCATATGTAGCTAGGTATGCAATGCTACAATTGAGAAATTAAAATCCTGGGAGAAGGGAGAAATGTTGACACAACATGATTCAACATTTATCTCCGCAGAAAAAGAACAAGAGTCTTAACGAGTCCAAAACACAAATAAAGGTAAGTTCATGTATTTCATATCCATGACTGTATATTTTGAGGTGCATGTTCTGTATGTGTGAAGAACATGTAGGAATAATATGGTAAAAGGGAGAAATGTTACACACATAACTAAACATTTTCCTCCTCAGAAAAAAGGGTTCAAGGGTTCTCGTGAAAAGGAGTCCAATACAACAGAAGAGGTAAGTTAATGTATTTCATATCCATGACTGTATATTTGGAGGTACATGGTCTGTATGTGTGAAGAACATGTAGGAATAATATGGGAGAAGGGAGAAATGTTGACACAACGTCAGTAAACATATTCCCCTGCAGAAAAAGGAGAACAAGGGTTCTGGTAAAAGGGATAACAATGTTTAAGTACTTTAAAAGGAAATTGTATAAAATGTCATGATTTGTTGCTTGCTCATGAATAAACAAATGCTTTTATGTACTGACAGTCAGCAGCGCTGGTTACATTGGCAGCATTTAAAGGTGCAGTCTGCAATTCCAGTCCAATACAGTGCTCAATACGTGTTCACTGTGCATGCTCCACATTTTGTTCTGTTGCTGTTACTATGGCAACAGTGGAAATGAACAGAGGTTGCATTGGAGGAGAAACGTCAGTGTTGCCATTATACAGGGCAGGACTCCCAGTTACAAATACGCCATGTTTAGCGTTACGGATTCCCTCCTATGTCCCCCATTGATTTTCCTGTCAGTGATTTGTCTCCTCTTACAATGTCTGGCTCAAATATCAGCAATGTTTCACGTGAATTGTGGACTCCATCTTTGAAGAAAATGTGGACCATTCTAGTGCAGGCCACACAGCAGGTGTCATAGTTTTAGCACTTCCTGTTTAATTCATTAAGTGGTACAGTGTTATACAAACAAGATTACAAGATATTTCAAGACAAATGTAAGACCTTAATTACTGAAGTATATGTTGTTTAGAAAGGCTTGAAGAAACGTTTAATTCTTGATTCCTAGCTAGGCGTTGTCAATACTTGCTTGTAGTATTTGCTCACGCAGCCTCCTGTAGAAAGGTTGAGTTCAGTTAATCATGGTTGTTTTAGGAAGGAAAGACTAACCATGTTTTGCATTTTACACAAAGACACTTTGGGGTGAATTATATCTGCAGACATATCTGAATTTTCTTTTAAAAGATGACTGAGCAAGAGGAGTTGGAGATGTATTCATGCAATGCCTAACTACATCCACTACATCCACTATCTGTCACCTTTTCCATAGAGCACTGAGAAGGTGGAGGAAGTCAACCCAAATACTGCAAACACAAGGGGGGCCCCAAAGCAACAAAGAAGAAAAAATACCAAAATGTGTTCAATCTTATAATGCTATCTTAGCTTTAGCATAAGAAAGTGCACTGTACATACAAAATGTTGTTTTTGCTACTATGATGTAGTTGGGAGCAATGAGACAGTTGTGGTCTCGGGGCAGGAGTGGTCCAGTGTAGGGTTTGATCAGAGGAAGAGGGGTCTGACTCTTCTGCCGCGCTACTTCCAGAAGAAACTGCAAGGGTAGAAAGGTCAGGGGTTTTGAGAGTGTATTGTAATGGTACAATCTAGTCTTATATAAAAGACACTTGCTCTGTATTCATGTTACAATAAATATTTGTTCTGTATAACATTATTCTAATCCCATGATGTCAGTGTTAATCTGTTTTTATTTATTTTTGTCTATAATTTGTACAGCTTTCATGGAAATATGAACAAGGTCAAAGACAGAGCTAGCTATTGGATAGACCTAATGCTAGCTTCAAGGGCACTATGTGACACAATCTGAGGCTAATCTGCCATCCGACATAAATATCACCAAATAAACTCTGATGCAGTACAGTTAATGCATAATATGGTATTTCGGCAAAATAGTTGAATATAAATCAATATTTACCACAATGTTCTAACATTAGATCAAGGATGGCTTCCTCACATTTAACGTCCGTTTAGCTAACGTTAGCTACCATCATCAGACAGAACTGGCTACATTGGATAGACCTGATGCTAGCTTAGGAGCACCTGTCAGTTAAGGATGGGTTTACCACAATGTTTTAACTTTACATCAATGATGGCTTCCTTCCACAGCTAACGTTGGGTACAATCAGGGGACAAACAGCTAGCTAGTTAACATTCTGGTATTAGTTGACCTTACCTTGGATGTGTTTTTTGGCTAGCTCGGTGAGTTAGCGCACTTTTGCTGCAACCTGTTCGTTCGTTCAGTTGTGACAGTTGATCCAACGGATGACAGAGGAGGAGTCTGTCGCATGGGGTTGTGTTGATAACGGAGACGTTATAGTGAGATTGGTTTGTTGACCTGTCAATCACGCCACTGGCAAGCTGTGTACCTTGTAAGTAGTAGTATGCTAACATTATAGGTGGCTCAGACACCTCGCAAATCCTATCAGACGTATTTTTCAGTTACAATAACGGGGTTTTTACATTGTACAGTGTGTATTTCTCTGTAACTTTTAAAAAATCTAAGCAAAAAAAAGTAAAACAATCAACTTTTAGGTACAAATACGACTATCTACGGAATTTGGTCCGCCATCTTTTTTTTTGGAATTTTTTTTTGATTATGGGTAATTAAATGTATTTACTACGGTGATATACTGTTTAAGATTTTACGGTCTTTTACTGTTGCTATTTCAGTTTTTGACCGTAATTTCTACAAATATTTTTTACAGTGTATCAGTTGCCGTTTCTATACTGTGATATATTTGTATGCAATAGGAATGGAGACCTCAGTCAGGCAATGGTAGAAAAATAAGGAACAAGAGTTTATTTACAATTAGATTAGATTCAACTTTATTGTCATTGCACAGAGTACAAGTACTGAGTCAACGAAATGCAGTTAGCATTTAACCAGAAGTGCAAAATCAGAAGAGTGCAGAGTATGTGCAAAGTGGTCATATAAAAATAGATAAATAGAATATATACAGTATGGTATAAGACATAAGTAATATGGACAGTAAGCAGCAATAGTGGTGGTCAGTGCAGATGTGATATAGATATATGATATAGATATACAGTATGTAAAGTGCAGGTGAAGTACAGGTGAAAGTGGCAGTAGAAGTTATAAATGAGGTAGGAGACATAAGATATAAATACGGTGAATATGGATATGGACAACAATTTAAAATAAATAGATATAAACAAATGAACAGTTTTAGTGCAAATGTTCAGTGGCAGTCAGGCCAGGGTAGAGGGGGGAATACAGTCACTGTAGGAAGGAATGTGAGGGGGTAGCCAGGGGGGCTATCACCGTGATGCAGAGTTCAGCAGGGTGACAGCCGCAGGGAAGAAGCTGTTCCTGAGCCTGCTGGTCCGGGAACGGAGGACCCTGTAGCGCCTCCCTGAGGGGAGGAGGGCAAACAGTCTGTGGTTGGGATGGGAGCTGTCCTTCTCGATGCTGCGCGCTTTCCGCAGACATCTTTTGCGCTGGACAGCCTCGATGGAGGGGAGTGGGGAACCAGTGATGTGTTGGGCAGTTTTCACTACCCTCTGGAGAGTTTTGCGGTCCGCAACAGAGCAGCTGCCATACCAGACTGAGATGCAGTTGGTGAGGATGCTCTCAATGGTGCAGCGGTAGAAGTTCACCAGAATCTGAGGAGACAGATTTGCCTTCTTCAGTCTCCTCAGGAAGAAGAGACGCTGGTGAGGCTTCTTGATTAAGGTTGACGTGTTGAGTAGGGTGACCAGACGTCCTCTTTTACCCGGACATGTCCTCTTTTCGAGACCTAAAAAACGCGTCCGGCAGGGATTCCAAAAACGTCCGGGATTTTACCTCGTAAGATATTTGTGTTTCTCTGGGTCTTTCACAAACTAGTTATTACGCCCTTACACGTTTTGGAAAGGTATGTCCCTTAAGTTCCACCTTCTTGCGCGAGCTCTGACTGTAGAGAGAACTGTCATTGGTCGACCGCCTTCCCAGTGTTGCCAGATAGGAAAATTATCCTCCAAATGCGATAATTTTATGCCTTTGATACTGTGATGAATGTAGCGTCAATTACGTGATGGCTGGCATTTGGTTGGTGACGTGATTGAGGATGTGAGACACCTGGACAGAAATTTTAAGAATGGCATGGTGCTTAACCAGTGCCGTATATATCCCTAGATAGAGCTAGAGCTGGAGCCCCCCCAAAAGTTTCCTTAGCCCCCCCCAAAAATATATGTATATTTTATTTTTATTTTGAGATTGTCAAATTAACACCTAACAACCTATTTAGTGAACTTATTTTGTTTAATTTTTAGAGTTAGAAATAAAATAGACTCGAGTAGCACAGGAATCCCGCCTGTTTGAGACTGTGGTGGCAAGTGCACGGCTCTGTTTGGTCGTGAGTGAGTGAGTGAGCGAGCGTGCAGACAGACAGACGGTGATAACGTCTAGTAAACAGACTTGGAGCGACCGTCCGACCCAAGCTGGTGAAAGCTGCCATAATCAGCTGCTGGGTGTAAAGGTATAGCACATGAAGTTTTAAATAGTAAAAGAAACGAAATGGTTAAATCACGAGTTAATTATAGATGTCGTGGCTCTCTTTTATCATGCCGGTTCATTGATCCTGTGGGTATGCTACCCCTACTCAGTAGTTCCGCCAGCTATAACTAGCTGGTGAACTCTAGCCTACAACGTTAACCTACTCACTTGAGCTGCAAATCCCTACCATGCTACAGTATAATTAGCACCTATCTCAGCAGATGTCTTCAATATGTGTATTGGTGTGCCATATTTTAAATCTAAATTAGTTAACTTCTCTTCCTAAAGCCCAGTAGAGGACACTATTTAAAAGGATATTTTCAAAAATGTGACATCTGCATGTAAAAAAGATGTCAAAACTTCGTCGCGGGAAGGGGGCGGGGTCATCTGCATGTGAAAAATATGTCCAAAAACTCCATCGAGGGGGAGGGGGCGGGGTCCCGCGACAAGTGTCCTCTTTTTCACAAACTCAAATCTGGTCACCCTAGTGTTGAGGGTCCAAGAGATGTGGACACCCAGGAATTTAAAACTGGCGACACGCTCCACCTCCGTCCTGTTGATACAGATCGGGGTGTGTGCGCCACCTTTGGTCCTCCTGAAGTCCACAATTAGCTCCTTGGTTTTCATGGTGTTGAGAGCCAGGTTGTTATTAGCACACCACACTGCCAGGTGCTGGACCTCTTCTCTGTAGGCCGACTCATCGTTGTTGTTGATGAGGCCAATCACCGTTGTGTCGTCTGCAAACTTTACAATGGTATTAGAGCCATGTACAGCTGTGCAGTCGTTGATGCACATTCAGGAAGAGAGAATATGGGTTCACACAATAATTCACCAGCTTATCTGATTAGAGCAGAGTAAGTCTCAGTTGAAGTATCCTAGGTCTGATAGGAGAGGGGGGTGTTAATCACAGAGCTCGGATCACGTGGAACACCCTGAGTCCAGATACCAACTGACCCAGGATATGCACTCAGGAGTTAGAGCGATCGGATGAACTTCGAGACGTAACCAAAACACCCCAGTGCTTAAGGCCCCGTCACACCATGACGTTCTGGTCAACGTTCTATGATGTTAGAGGAAACGTTGGTAATCATCCATGGTCGCTGGTATTGCGCCAGAAGAGCTTTGTGTGAAAGCTGGTGAACGCTGTAATCGTCGGTGATCGGAGGAGAACGCTGGTCCAAAAAAAAAGTTTTGAACATGCACAAAAGTTCTCATGGAGATCAGCATTCTTCAACGTTTAATTTAAACGCAGGAGAACTTTCGTGGAACGTTTTATTAACTTTGCACGCGTTTGGCTATGGTAGTCAGTCGTTGGTAGGGTAGACTGAGTACAGTTGATGCACCCGAAATAACTTATGTGCGCAGCAAAAAATCCTGAGACGTGAATTTTAGTTTGGACATGCCTACTAACATCCTCTTTGATCCAGGGAAATTTGAGCACCTAACCCATCTCTCGTAGGAAGATATCGGCGAAAGTTTTTTCACCAAGGGAAGATCTTGATTTTATCATGTCCCTTCTACAATTAATATGTTATTAACCATACGTGATCAACAAACGCAACTTACATCATTGCAAACGTTATTCTGTGCACTATACATCGACATATGCAATGCTATCATGTCATGCAAGGTCATTGCATAATCTAGCGAAAAGCGGAGTGAAGGGTATATATGCTTGCTTGAGCCCAGCATGAAGTAGATGTACTGAACTTGAACATAGCTGAGCACTGTTATAGCTGGTGCTGTTCCATGGCAGATGGATATGATACGAAGACTCTTGTGACATGGACAATGTGTGTGGATGTGTTGATGTTTTCTAATAATAAACATTGAGAAACACAAATTCAGTGTCAAATTTAAATCATTTATTTTAATAACATAAAACCCCAGGAATAACGCTCGTTATTTCGTAAATCACAGTAATAATAACAGTAAATCTTCGTCCGAAGACATTGCTAGTGAAAGAGGCTTTGTATTCTTATTACTTTCAGCAGCATTTATCATCTTCTTACCTGCAGCAGCGCTAGTAGCAGACACGTCAGCACACGTTTGTCGCGCACCAGTGTCGCTGTTACATGCTCCTCATGCGTGAGTCCCACGCTAGTAGTCATGCGTCAGTCCTACGCTATTCTTTCGTTAAGTCACACGCCAGATGTGTCCACATCGCCCTAGAACGCTCGAAATTGAACGATTAGAAAGTTCAGAGAACGTTGACCAGAACGTCATGGTGTGACGGGGCCTTTAAACACAGAAGCACACAGTTAAAAATCAAACATTCAGGAACACATATCATAAGACTTCTCTCTCAACTCTGAACATAAAATGTACTGATATAGTCATTGACATCACAATACTAATTAAATGAAATAATAATATAATAATTATGGGTGATCAAAACTAAGTCCATAAAACTTCCACACACTCAAACAAATAACCTCAATATCTCAATATCACGTTATTACAGACATTAATAGACAAGGCAATGCTTTCCCAGGCTGACTCTCTCTAACAGTATGATAGAGAGCAACAGTTTAAACAGGAGTTTACACATCAGATATCACACATCAGATACTCCAATCAGCTGTTGCCAGGACCAGATCTTTCTTACTCTTTACATTTACATTTACATTTAGTCATTTAGCAGACGCTTTTGTCCAAAGCGACGTACAATGGAGAGAACAGTCAAGCTAAGAGCAATAAAGAACATGGTGTAACAATAAATACTACTTTACATAAGAATTAGAAAAACGACCTAGAAAGGAAAAAGAAGTGCAGGAATGTAACTGCTGAAGTGCAAGTTAAGCGCTAGTCAAGGTGCCAGTTAGGAAGGGAGGTGCTCTCTGAAGAGTTGGGTCTTCAAAAGCTTCTTGAAGGTAGAGAGGGACGCCCCTGCTCTGGTAGTACTAGGCAGTTCGTTCCACCAACGTGGAACTACAAATGAGAATAGTTTGGTTGCCGTGCTTGCATGGACGGCAGTGCAAAACGATGCTCACTAGACGAGCGCAGCGTCCTGGGTGTGACATTTGCCCTTACAAGAGCATTTAGGTAGGTGGGAGCAGAACCAGCAAGCACTCTGTAGGCAAGCATAAGTTACTTGAACTTAATGCGAGCAGCTACCGGCAGCCAGTGGAGCTTAATGAGTAGCAGGGTGACGTGTGCCCTTTTCGGTTGGTTGAACACCAGGCGCGCCGCCGCGTTCTGGATCATCTGTAATGGTTTCAGCACGCAAGCCGGCAGGCCCGTTAGGAGGGCGTTGCAGTAGTCAAGGCGGGAACTCACCAAGGTTTGCATCAGCAGCTGGGTGGCATAGTGGGTTAGGTACGGCCTGATTTTGCGGATGTTGTATAGCGCAAAGCGTCACGACCTGGAGACAGAGGCGATGTGGGCCGTGAAGGTCAGTTGGTCATCAATAATGACCCCCAGGTTTCTTGCTGTTTTGGATGGAACAAGAGATAAAGAGTCAATATTGATATTGATGTTATGGTGGATGACCTGTTTGGCTGGGAAGACCATCAGCTCCGTTTTGGCCAGGTTCAGCTGAAGGTGGTGATTTTTCATCCATGTGGATATATCAGCAAGACAGTCCGAGATCCGCGCCGAGACCGTGGTGTCCTCAGGAGGGAAAGACAGAAACAGTTTCTTCTGTAAATGGAGAGTAAATGTATTTTCTCTAATGTAAGTGAAACCTTTGTGACTCACCTTTGCCAAGCCAAGTAACCGGTATTAATACACAGTAGCAACAATGTTTTTTTTTTTTTTTTTTTCAAATAGCACATGACAATGATCAGACATATTGGTCAATAAATATGTGCCTACATGAATTATCCTTTCTTAATCAATGTCAGTCTTTTCGTCAACAGCTTCATCAATGTAGTGATGTGATGTGTATAAAATTGATACCTTTTCATCTCATCCGTGGTGGTGTGATGAATGTGAAAGACACTGAATCACAAATATGATTTTAAAACATAAGGCATGAAACATTCTTTAAAAAAAGAATACCAGTTCAAAATGAAAATCGATACATGGCTCTCATGGTATATACTATCACTAAGAACTTCTGCAAGGAGAGTTCTAGAAATGTGTGTCAGATAAAGCTAACCTCTTCCATTAGTGCATATATTTCCATTGATTTTATTTATCTGTTGTTGTTCTTCCTGAACCTGAAAACCGTTACAAAGTCATGAAATCACAACATTAAAACCAGATCACTGTTGCATGCAATGCTGTAAACCTGAATATGCAGAAATGAATACTTTCTCTATATGCAAAAAGCCTCTGTACTGTACAATATACTGCTCAGAAGAGATGTTCATGGCAGTGACGTGCGGTGAGGTTTGTGGCTGGTGAGGCACTGACTCTTTCAGAGTCAAATTTACAAGTACATAAACCCAATAGAGTATCTAAGATCAATCAACTGGCAGCTTTCACATTGACTACTGGTTGTTTTTCATATCAGCATTCTTTACACACACATAGGTAAGGTGCATACAGTAGGCAGCTGCTAGCTTGTGATGAACTCATGTGTAAATATTATGCACTCATGAACATGAACTCGTGAATATGAACTCTTACTTACGAAGTTGCACAAGCACCCTGAGGGTTTCTACCTTTTCCCATTATCATTTTAAAAGGTTAAATCGAGGAGACTATAACATCAGCTAGATAACCAGCTATCATTTCATGCAAATTGAACTCTTCCGATTAACTCGTAAGGTTCTTAAGTGTCCATAGCTAGCTAATTAGCTAACGTAGTGTGGGATATTTTCATATGAATAAGGGATAGTTTTACCAGATACCTGTTGAATAAGTGTAAAGATTAGCTTTGGGTTACATTTCAGATGAGGTAGAGATTTAAAATAAGAGGGCGTAGCTTGGAGTGACCTAAGGTAAAAAATGGGTGTGGTATTATATACCATGGAAGTCTTTGATTTGGGTGGGGTCAGAATGGAGAGGTCAGGTTTAATTGGCTGGATTGGTCAACCAAGCAAAACATAGATGGGAGGTGCTAATTACAGGTTTAAAGATGTTGGCGCGAATGTAATGTGGCAGATCTATTTCCGGAATACATCTCTTTGCTGTGGCTTAATGTACTACAGTAAATCCGTTGGAACAACACGTCCTTTGTCTTGACTTTCTGATTGTGAAAATAGTTTAAGACTTAGTATTGGCCACCACAGTAGCAACAGGATACCCATTGCAACCAGGGAACACAACTTACCTACAATATAAGTTTAATTTCTCAAAATCAGCTCACCAATAAAAAGCAGTCTTGGGTTCAAAGTGATCACAACCACTTGTGTGATGTTAAATAGCTTCACATAGACATAAAACAATCCCAAGAGAAATAATGGGAAATCAACGGAGCTGCCGCTGTAAGTTCAAAACCAAATGTATTCTTGAGGTTCCATTTACATTTACATTTAGTCATTTAGCAGACGCTTTTGTCCAAAGCGACGTATAAGGGAGAGAATAGTCAAGCTACGAGCAATATTCTTGAGGTTCCAAACATGTTCAAAGCAATTTGGCTTTGAATGTGAGAAGTCGATCGAGTTAT
The DNA here is from genome assembly GCF_900700415.2 of Clupea harengus. NCBI lineage: Eukaryota > Metazoa > Chordata > Actinopteri > Clupeiformes > Clupeidae > Clupea > Clupea harengus. Next base: position 9,999,791 of record NC_045166.1, read on the forward strand.
CTTCTGTCCCGTCGCTTGAAGCATACCTTTTAGCTCCGGCATTGGTCTCCCATTATTAATCATTTCAGGTTTGGGCTGAAAGTCCAGTTTTGAGAACTGCTTCAGTTTAGCAATAAAATCTTCCATTTTCGCCGTCAAGGTCAAGTAGAAGTGTAGCCTGACGATGTCATACTCATAATTCTAGTCAGAATATGAGTCTGATACCGCTCCGTTGGACTGTGATTATGGGGCGTGTTTCAACCGAACCAGGAAAAAAAATGCCTCTTCGCTCAATTGGATATATCTAGAACCAATCAGAGCAACGTAGTATGACCATAACGTAGACCATGGGGCCAGCTGATACATTAAACTTTTACCGGATCCCGTAGGAAGGACGGCAAAAACATCTTTTCGATCGACAAATGCCTTGATCGCGTTTCTCTGTTCCTCCTTCAAAATGAATGTGCTGTCAATGTCTTCTAAAACAGACTCGAAATTTCCACATTTCAGCTCTCCAACGGCAGCCATGTTTGTTGAAAACGAATTCAGCCCAAAAGCTCTTTGGTGACGTGGTTGATTACGTTAGGGTTGATCATCTGTCCGTCATCGTATAAAGCCCGCCCTGGCAATTTGATTGGTCTATCTATCTCCTCACAGATTTTTGTGAGGAGATAATTTCTCCCCAACGGAGCGACACCAGACCGAACTTCCCGACCAAAAAATGTGTGGGCGTGGCTAAGTTCGTCTGGCATCCAGGCTAGTAGAAGTGTAGAAGAAGAGCAAAGTTCCCCAGCATAACCCCGACAGGTGCGCTCACGCCCGCCCCCTTCATTGAGGCAGAGGTACTGTGCGCCTCACCTACATGATTTTTCAATGCGTTTTGAGCTCAGATCAAAGGTTCTACGCATGCGCACGCATGCGCACGCATGCGCACGCATGCGCAAAACCCAGTTTGGAGCGATTGCGCAATCCTAGGTGAGGCACTGCCTCCCCTGTCTCCCACAGACAAAGGGCTGAAACACACCAAACGCGTTTTTAAAACGGCAGACGCTTCAAAAACGCCTTGGCAAAGTGGCAAAGCCTTTGGTGTGTTTCGGCCCAAACTGTGCCTCCCCTGACCGCACGTCCCTTGTTCATGGGCTTGTTTATCTCCACCTGATAACAAATGCCTTTTCATTTTGTCACACAGATTGTATAAATTACCCATTAACCTTCATTTCATGACCTTTAGACGTAGGTGTGCTTGTAAGTGACTTTGCTCATCCGGACCAAAAAGCAAAAGCAGTATGTTGTATGTTAATGGTCACTGAAGATTCAGAGATAGTGGTTTAGCTTAGTTACAAAGCTAACTAGATTAGATAGGCGTTGAAGAGTCTGAAGTAGGAGAATGTCTCCAGGGCAGAGTCTCAAATACAAGGGAGTCCTCTGTTTTTAAATTCCTTTTTCATGTTACTGGAATAGAATACTGTACTTTCGAAGTGTATACCTACCTTCACACCAAAAACCGAAAATAAAAATGTAAGCGGAACTAAACAAAAGTTCACAAGACTTTTGCCGCTGGTCATTTGTGTGTAGACTAATAGTTATCGATGTGTTTAGGCAAGATTCTCCAAGCCCTTCAAATCCCTGATTTTCATTAATTTGAGAGTAAACACGTCATGCCGTAAATTTCGCATTCACATAAATTGCGGCGCGTGGGAGAGGAGGCTTAAAATGAAACCAAAAACCTAATTCGCTAACCCGAAGCCTGAAATTCAGTTTCATTCTTCGTATTATTGGTGCCTGCTTGAGGAAGAAGTGACAAGGTTCTGTAAGGTTTTGCCCAACAGGTAGGCTAGACTTTTTGGTAAATACTTGTTTTAAGGAATGTGGAAACCATCACGAGCAATTGTCAATAGAGCTGTGCAGGATATGTGTGTTTTTAACTAATGTTATAGCTTTCACTTTTGTAGCCTACATTAAACTCGAAACGCAGAAGTAGGCTACTGACATAATGCTCAAAGCAAGCCATGGAATAATAACTGTTGAGTTCTTATACTCAAGGAATAGTGAAAAGATCTTGTGTCCCAACTTTTGTTCTGTGGTCTTTGCGTTTTCTGTAAGTGTAAGTGTCTTCTGCATTGGTTTACATTTTGTAAGGCGGGGATAGAGAAAGAAAGGGGCATGGCATGGTCTTTTTAATCACGTCTTCTTAATTGCATCATTGTTTTAGGCTATGTTATCACACATTTACATTTTTGACAGCAAAACTACTTACTTACTTAGACTATAAATTAGTGCATGCACCCGATTGCATAGAAAGGCAATGCCAACACACTCATTTTGGCTGTGTATATCTGAACTAAAGGCATCAGACCAAGGGAGACAACTCTTAAATCTAGTTCAAAATTACAGAAGTTACGGTTAAAATAGTTAATTAAACACTGACAAAGCCCTTAGTTTACCCATGCTGAAAAGTATGACATTGAAATAAAGTCGCGATGTCAACGCTTATCAATTTTCAAGATCTAAACAAAATTCAACAGTGATTCAGCCTTGATCCATGACGTTGATTCTACCATGAATAAACGTTGAAATGCCGACTGGGTTTTCAAATTTCCATCTCAAGCCCTTCTTTTATCCTTTAACTCCCAGCTGTTACACTCGGCTCTATGCTTGCCAAGATTAACAGATATGTAAATTAATTCTTGAAAACCGGTTGGCTTTAACTGAGTAAGCTTATCACAACTCACTGATCGTCTGTTTATGGACAGCTGTTAGGATGGAGAGGAATGAGTCCACCATGTTGTGCCCCATGTTTCTACAGTAATCCAGAGCGGAAAAACCGAAAAACTGTCTCGAGATAAAGCTTTTCGCATTTTTTACATTGTTTTCCCTGTTGTGTATTATAGTCAGAACTTTTTGACATTGTTTTCCCTGTTGTGTATTATTGTCAGAACTTTTTGATATTATTTAGTATGTTGATTTTATGATTTAGACATAATTGTATTTATGGTTTATACTGCAACATGCCAGACATTGAACCACTATGTGCTTTATAAATGTCATGACAAAAACAAATAATAATAATTAATTAATTCACATATTCAAACAGGTCTTTGACTGCTATGTAAGCAGACATCTGTCATGTGATTATGATATTAAAAAAGTAAAAAATGTAAAAGTGTAGATATTGTGATATTAACAGAGAAGTTATACATGTATGTATGGACATGTCTGATTACAATTTTAGCATTGTAATGACTTAGTCTTTTAATGTTATATTCCAAATATTTACAACTAACTTCATTATATTATTGCTTGTTATTTACCAGAGGGATGGAGAGGTCCAGTAACTTACATTAACATACATTTCCATGTCATTATACAGAATATAGAATGGTGAAAGTATTTTTGGTCCTTGCTGGAAACACTCAGAACACCCAGGCAAAGTTTTGGCAGCGCCTGGTCAGAAGAAGTACCAATGCGGTGAAAGTGGCCAACGTTAGAGACTGTGATGTGACCCTCACATTCTGTCCAATCGTCTCACGAGTTGGAACTGATGTAGAGGCAGCCGTCCAGCTGATCCCCAGTGAGTGTTTGCGGAAAGGAACATACATGCAGAGAACATTTGTAACTGGCATTTTCACATTATTATCTTGACACTACAACTTATTAGGATTATCCAATGTGTCTGTGTCTTCCAACTAAGGTGAACATTTTGAAGGCTTCATTATGATGAGGTCAGCATCAAGAATGAAGTCAAAGAACAACCATAAATGCATTAATAAAGCATAGCAATGGGGGATGTAAAGTTTTTAAATGTTAATGCAGAAATAACACATACAGTACACTGAAATCCCTCCTGCCACTTAACTGTAAAACGTTTTGTGTCATGTAGTGTGTCTCAGTGGCGTTCACGAGCTATGCACCTGAAAACAAGTAGTTCAGCAGAGCAAGGGATTTCTAATGATCATACTGTAACTACCTGTACTGCACTAGGGAGAAGATCAACACATGCAATGCTCTGGTGCCTCCCTCTACTATACTGTATTTATGTGTCCATACTTTGTCCTCATGTAAAACTCCATTTTGAAACTCAATTTTTCTTCTTGTAGCAACTAGACCTGGAGTCCTGGTATTACTGCACCCGACCTTTAACCCAGAGGAAATAGTCCCAGACGCCAGCAGATTTGTACGCCGTGATGACATCCTGACTGTCAACTGCTTGTTCCACGAGAGCGAGCTACTGGACAGTGACTGCAATGACAAAGCGTTTGAAAGTGTTTCCCGTTACTTAATGAGCTTCCAGAGGGAAACTGCCTCCCAAAGACCAAACCATCATGTTGTCTATGATATTCCTCTTCTACCTCAGAATCAAAACAATGGTTACCTTTATTCAATATCACAAAAGCTCCCCCACATCCTGCTGATAGTTGGCATAGTATTCATTATAATCTTGATTATTCTCTGGCTAGAGTTATTGCTCTAAAACAAGCGACATTATGGACGTCTCATTTTGTTAAATGCTCTCAGAGGAGCAGAGGAATGAGGTGAGATGTGAAGAAACAGTGGAGCATTTTCAATTGGAATGCCTGACATATGGCCAGAGGTGGAAATTCCCCTTGTCTTCACATCTGTCAACCTACAATTTAAAATAACACGTAGTGGTTTATGAACAAAAATAAATGATCAGTCAAACCAATAAAACATCTTCATACTCTTGAATCATCCTCAAATACGGCAACTTTAACAAAAGTTACACGATTGTGTTGCCTACAAGATTGTGTTTAAAAAACAATATACTTATACCATGTCATATCACACCTCTTGAGCAGGATTTGTTAATGGTGAACTCTAGCAGATTTGACCAGCTGTAGTATGGTAGGTCTTCTATCTCAGAATTGTCTGAAATATCTTAAAATAGGCCTAATTCAATTCAGAGTTTGTTTGAAATAACTGAAGCTTGTTTTTAGTTGGTTTATATGAATAATCCTTACTGGGGTGCAATCTTGTCTCTGTTTTGCACTATAATAACTTCTGTTCTGCTGAACCATGTTTAATTTGGATTTCATGTACTAACAAATTTTGTTTAAGGATTTAAAAGGAGACCTTAGCAATTGTGATGTTAGCATGTGGAATAAAGAAAGTAAGGATGAAATGAATGAACTTGTATTTTAGAAGGAAAAAGAGGAGAAAGAAAGAAGAAAATGTGGCTGTTTCCGCATCCTTATCTTTTTGATAAATGCCTAACTGCTTAAACACCCATAGGAAACTTCTGAATGTTTTAAATTATTTGGACACACCGCAGACGGGATACGAACTCACGACTGTGGAAATTCTAAGTTTCGTTTTATCCGCATCCGCTCCGCGGATATTTACATCAAATTAAGAGTTTCATAAGTGTATTTTCCCTAACTTACATAACACATAAAATTTGTATAATTGACACAATAGGATACAAATCAGCTACATAAAATAATACAAATAACAATGAATGAGAACAGATAACTGTTCTCATCCATATATATGTATATATATATATATATGTCTCATACACATATATTCATGTTCTTTATGTGTAATCATTCTCCCACATACCTGTACCTGAAGGACCAGAATGTCCACTGCCAAGGGATCATCGCATGCAGATCTTTCCATTTCTTTTCATCATTTTCAGTGTTTTTATAATTTGTATTGACTTGTTAATAACATGCAATGTTACTTTTATTATTGTTGTCATTGACATCATCCCCGTTTATTATTTTCAACATCATCATTATTACATCATACACCCCCTTGTACAGCAACACTCAGGTCACAGACAACACTCAGAATCAGAAATGGTTATACAAATGTTTATTTGCCACAAGGAGACTGGATACAGGAATGTAGGCACAGAGCCACTGTACATAGAACCCCACTAGGCGATAGGCATAAACCCCACTAATGGCCAACCATGTCTAACATGAAAGCCCCCACACAATGTCCACACAAAAGCAAGATACACGCCTTCCCCCCAAAAGGTATCATCAGTTTGCAATACTAAAACCACGCCCCACATATAGAATCCACAGAAACAAAAACAGCAATAGATCAACCCACACCAAAGAGGAGTCATCCCAATCCAGACAGCAAGTCGCTACCGCGCAGTGTGGCAGGGACCCGCTTTGTCACTTTCAAGCGTGGAGACGGTTCTGCGCTGGCCCGTCCACCAGGAACGCTCCCCAATAGCACTCCGATGACGCGCAGCTCTTCCCCCCACGAGGAATTTCCAACTACAGAAGGACACAATACAGACAAACAAACAAACACTTAGAGCAGTCCACACGCCATTAAGTTGGGAGATCCAGTGACAAACTAAATTACCAGTGTGGTGGAAGAAAGAACCTCCCTTTTGCCTGGCAGCTGGAGAATGTTGAGCAGTGTGTGAGTGTGTGTGCATCTGTGTGTTCTACCTGCATCTCTGTATTTTAGGCTTTCTCTGTGTAGAGAGTTGAGGTGTGCGGGATTACCTGCGTCTGTGAGTGTGTGCGTGCGTCTGTGTGTCCGTGCCTGCGTGTGCGTGCCTGCCTGCATGTGTCTGTGCTTGCCTGCCTGCATGTGTCTGAGCTTGCCTGCCTGCTTGCGTGTGTCTGTGCGTGCGTGTCTGCCTGCGTCTGTGTGTGCGTGCGTCTGTGAGTGCGTGTTATACCTGCATCTCTGTCTTGTAGGCCTACTCTGTGTAGAGAGTTGGGGTTTGCATGCATACCCGTGTCAGTACATGCGTGCGTCTGTGTGTCCGTGCCTGCCTGCCTGCGTGTGTCTGTGCGTGCCTGCCTACCTGTGTCTGTCTGTCTGTGCGTGCCTGCCTGCCTGTGTCTGTCTGTCTGTCTGTGCATGCCTGCCTGTGTCTGTCTGTCTGTCTGTGCGTGCCTGCCTGTGTCTGTGTCTGTGCGTGCCTGCATGCGTACGTCTGTGTGCTTGGTGCCTGCGTGCGTCTGTTTGTGCGTGCGTGCCTGCCCGCCTGCATCTGACACGTGCATGCCTGCTTGCGTGTGTCTGTGCGTCCCTGCCTGCGTATGTGCGGCGATTGGCCAAAATGTTTCAGTATGCGCGAACGTGATTGACTGAAGCTGAAGTGCAGCCGCTTCTGCTGCACCTCCTATAGTTACGCCCCTGGTGTGGACACGAGCACTTCTTATGCTGCTTATCATCTCAGTCTGCACAACTGAGTTGATACATTCCACAAATTCAAAAGCATAATTTTTGCTTCTCCAACTCTGAGGTAGGTCTACGTATTTTGCCATATGATCGTGTATATCCTGAACTGATAACATGGACATGTTGGTGTTAATTGATAGCATCACGTTGTCAATCAATATTTGCATTTGTTCAGGATCGGATCGTGCTCTCTGAATTCGGCTCTCTCGGGATTTATTAGTTTCGGTGAGAATTTGATCGATAGAGTTCCTATGTCTAAGTCTTAATGTTTTCAATGCGTCTACATGGACTTTCTGTGTCAGATGAGGCTTTAGGTAATCAAGCTTCCACTCGGACCAAGTTTTCCCACGAGCGAACTCTCCTTTCGCTTTTGCCTCCGAGCAGAATTTGCAGATCACGCCACTCCTTTCTTCATTTGTAAATATGTCTGAAAGTTTTATCCTACCTGTGTCAGTTTGGACTATTTCATCTAGCCACTCATGTTTAAACGTTAGGACCTTTTTCTGGGGCACCTGCTCTGCCTTTCTTTTCGCCATGGTAGCCTATAACTGCTGGAGCCAGTGTTGCCAACTTTTCTGTAAGGAAAGTAGCTGTTAGCTCTCCCAAAAGTCGCCAGAAGTCGCTAGATGATGTAATCAACTAATTTGCATAATATGCAAATAAGCTGCGCATGCACACATTCTGGGAGAGGTAAAATTTGCTAGCGAACACAAAGTTCTAATATTTTGCCCGCGAATACAAAGCTCTAATATTTTGCTGCTAGCTAGTCAGACTGGCCGCGCAGGCGCTGTGTGAATGGAGAGGAAACTTGCTGTACTCAGTTCTCGTGAGATCGGTTGTAAGGTGAACTGCAGAACGGGATATGTGAGATGCTTTTTCAGTGCTTTGTCAACACAATAATCCACCAAATGACAGAAAAAAGTCGCTAGATTTGTCGCTAGTCGCTTTTTGCTAATAAAGTCGCCAAGGGGGCTGGAGCAGGGCCCGCCAAGAGTAGCCTAAAGGATACTTTGTATGTAAACACTCTAACGTACATCCGGCTTGTTTGTCAGACATGTCAGTATTTAAAATGTTTATTACCTAGCCTACATCGCCTTTGATGCTCAGATTTTTAACCCCTGAAAAAAAATCGTTTGTGCGGTCTGAAAAATCTATTGCGCGGCCACTTTGACTGGCCTGCGCGGCCACGTTGTCCCCAGCTGAACAACACTAGTAGGCTCTTTGTATTTAAAAAAAATAGAGCTTTTTTTCCTTTTTGGTTTGTATTTCCCCACCTTTACATTTATTGTACCCTTGGTAGCACATACAGTTTGTTTAAATTAGAATTTCTTTAATACATTTTTCATCCATTTAAAAGTAATTAATAAGTTGAGACTGATTTTAAGAAAATGACGAATGGTGGCAACATTGAAAAAAAAATCTTGTCGCTGGCTACACGCAGCTGTGCATAATATATAGGACAGCGTAATTTATCAAAAGTTAGGCGTGATGCAAACTTTCAAAGCTTATTTGGCGTGAGATTGACGTTGATGACTTTCGGCATCTGGAAAAACTACAAATCTCTGTGAGACAGGGATGACACCGATAAGGTTACAGCCTACAACGCATTCTTTCATAAATAACATTGGCAGGGATGTTCATGATGAAATACTAGCCAGTCGACAACTTTCCTAATACATCCAAACATCAAGCAAGCACAACAGAAAACATAGCAAGACCGCTAATACGTTATTATTTACTAGTCCAACAGAAAGAAGGCCAGCCCAATTCAATTCAATTCAATTGTATTTATATAGTGCCAAAACAATTAAATTGTCTCTAAGGGCTTTACAGAGCCGCAGCCTGGACCCCCTTAGAACAAGCACAGTGGTGACAGGGGCAGGGAGAAAGTCTCTGTTAACAGGAAGAAACCTTGAGCAGAACCTCGGCACATAGGGGGGGGCCATCAGCGTGGAGCCAGCCAGGTAAAGAGGTAGACATAGAGAAAGAAGGGTGGCTGGGGGTTGCTTGTAGAACAGCTTAGAACTGTAAATAAACTACTTTAAAAAAAAAAAAAAACTGTTGAAAATCGATACATGGCTCTCATGGTATATACTATCAAGAAGAACTTCTGCAATGAGAGTTCTAGAAATGTGTGTCACATAAAGCTAACCGCTTCCATAAGTGCATATATTTCCATTGACATGATGTCTCTGTTGTTGTTCTTCCTTCCTTCTTTCCTTTACGAATTTATGAAATCACAACATTAAACTTAGATCACTGTTGCATGTGTTTATACCCCCAATGCTGTAAAACTGACTATGAACAATTGAGTATTATACTTTCTCTATATGCAAAAGCCATATAAAGTACCTGTCAACATACTGCTCAGAAGAGATTGTTATAGGCTTGTTTATTTCCACCTGATAACAAAGATTTAGCTTTTTCATTTTCATAGCATTTTCATTGTGTCATACACATTGTATAAATGAGTCATTAACCTTCATTTCAAGACCTTTTGACTTTATGACTCAAATGTTAAAAACATAAACACTTTTTAAAAATGTAGGCTACAGATGTAAATCATTGTTATGATTTAAATTTCTCATCAATTCTTAAATGATCTCTACACAGCTGTGTTTTTTGTTCGTGGAGTGTCATAATGTGAGGTCGATATGAACGGATAGCCAAAGACTGGTGTTTAAGTATAGAAAACATTTGATCTTTAATTTACATAAATACACTATTCAGAGACACGTCGGCTCACCAACAGTACAAAACAATATGCGGGACACAAACAGTACAAAACAAAATGCGAGACACAAACAGTACAAAACAAAATATGAGACACAAACAGTGGCGTACACGATGCCTACAAATCAAACAAACATACAAAACATTACCCGTCACACATACATAGCACAAGGCCCATGCCAACTCACCCAGTTTCTCCACTACGTCACTCAACCCGTCTCCAAGATAACACGCCACGGCACTCTGTGCAAGCTACAAATCATATATTCCCATATTACCCGAATGCTTCAACGTAATATCTTAAAACCCAGTTGTACAACATTTCATAAAGAAGGGCGTCCTACCTTGGATCTCCAACACAACAAACAAATCACTCAGCTGAATGTCGATGGCAAGGGACTCGAGCACACAAAAGACAAAAGGCAGCTCTACCGATAGCTTACCTGACGGGGCTATATCCAGGTGAACTAATTAGCGGGTCTCCCTCCTTCACGTCACCACGTAGAGACACCCATGGTACGTCACTAATGGGGATACACCTCAACTATGCCACACTCACCCCCCCAACAAATAAAATCAGTGCCCCACTGATTCGCTCTCCCAACTTTACACAACAGCCATGTCCTAAGGTAACCCCCTACCCCTACCCCGGTGGCTGACCGATGACTGCGGAAGATTGAAAGGGTTTGGGTGCTGCCCAGCATTACTCCGGGTGGTCCTTCTCAGAGATCTGGGTTCAGGTGACGCTGGCAGCTCATCTCCCTCTTCATCCGTCATTGACCAAACTTCTTCTTCTGACTGACCAGCCTGTACTGGGAGGCTCTGACCAGGGCATGGACTGCCAACATGAGCGCTGCCTGGCCGCACCCTCATCCAGGCCCCAGGTGCCTCCTCTTCACTCCCACTCTCCGAGGTCTGCTCTGTCCACTCCTGCTGCACCCCAGGACCACACGGTCGCAACTCTGTGCGGTAAACGTTCCTAGGGGACTTGGAGGCATCCACTGGGACTACAGAATAGACAGGCTTATCTGGGCCAGCCCTTGCCAACACTCTGTGTGGCACTGAAAGCCACATGTCTTGGATCTTGTGCCTACCGGCAAACTGTCTATTCCGCACATACACCAACTGACCAGGATGGAGAACACTGTTCGTTGTTGGAGGGCCTTTTTGTCGGCTTCTTGGCTTCTTGACTTTTTGTCGGCTTCTTGACTCCCCTGCTTGCTGGTATGCTGCTTGCAGCCGTGTCTGGTGTGACCCCACCCACTCACTCTACTCCACCTGGGTATCAACATCACTACCACCAAGGGCTACATGAAGTGGAACCCCAGGGCCACGGCCAAACAGGAGAAAGTAGGGTGTGTACCCAGTACTCTGGTGTTCAGTTGTATTATAGGCAAAGACCACCTCCGGCAGATATTGCACCCACCTCCTCTTCTTCTCCGGGGGAAGGGTGCGAAGGAGATCGTGCAGCGTTCTATTGAACCTTTCGCACTGCCCATTCCCTTGAGGATGATAGGGGGTGGTTCTGCTTTTCTTCATGCCATACAACTGGCACAATGACTGGACGACCTCTGCCTCAAAACACTTTCCCTGATCAGAGTGTATACGCTCTGGCACTCCATAGGGCTGAATCCAGTGCTTGACGAGGCATTTGGCTACGGTCAACGCCCTCTGGTCATTTGTGGGTACTGCAACGGTGAACTTTGTAAAAACATCTGTAAAAACGAGGACATTTTCTCGCCCATCCGAAGAGGCTTCAAGTACTGTAAAGTCCATCGCCACCACTTCTAGCGGCCTTACTGCAAACAGACTGCCCATCTTGGTCACCACCCGGGGTTGCTGTGCTTTAGACACAATGCACCTTTCACAGGAATTGCAGTGTCTCTCCACATCTTTATAGATTCCAGACCAATAACAGCGACGGCACACCAGCTTGAATGTTCTCTCTATTCCCTGGTGCCCGTCATGCATCTGCTGTAGAACCTCTTTATGCAATGTTTGGGGTAAGATGAGCTGCCTTACTTTTCCCTCCGTCCGGTCTTGGCTCTCCCGATACAGTACATCTGCGTCGTCCACCACCCTGTCCCACTGCCTCAGCAGTTTGATTGTTTTGGGGAGCTCTCTTGCCCTCTCTTGCCGACTTGGTTTCTGTCCTGTTCCCCAATACTTAAGAAAGGCGGAGATCACCCCATCGGCCTTCTGCAGAGTTGTCAGGGAGTCCCTGCTATACGATAATTCAACGTGACGTCACAACAACAAATAACTTACTTCCGGGTGGCTAACGTCGCCCCTGCCCATAGTAAACCTTAACAAACCAACAGGATTTTCCATGGAATTTAACCAAGCTACAAACACGTTTAATCATAATTGTGAATATGATAACAACACGTTTTATGAGTATGATCTTGTGAACTGAAAAAAGAGACGTTCCCGATGTCGTTGCTGTTGATATTTGTTAGCGAGTAACGGTCATATTGTAACAGTTTATTGTATCAAACTCGTAGTGACTGAGATCGCTACAATATACAACTTAACGATGAACAATTTTCAGGACTGTTTGTAGCTTTCCAGCTATCTGTCTGGACACAATAATTTTTCCATACAGATATTAATAAAGTACCTATCTATCTATCTTATTGACAGTATTGAAAACTTTGTCATTGTATTGTAGATGAACAGTTTTGAGGGTTTGTGCTCTCTTAGCAGATGTGGTTGGACTGGCGTTAGCTAACTCAGGTCCCAGGTGTTGTGATTGGGCAAAATCAGTGTGGTCAGCATCATTGGCCGACCTGCATTATAAAAAAAGATTAAGTAACCGTATCATAGCCAAGCCAGATCACGCCACTGTATGTGGTTTGTTTATTTACAACAACGGGACTAGCATTCTCACGCTAGCAAGCTTGCACGATATGCTACCCAACGTTATGCTACCGTTATGCTACCCAACAGCAACCCAACAAAGACGTTTTATAAATGACCTGTGAGAAAATGTCTTCCGCAAATCCGGTCATGAGTGGTTGGTTGCCAGCCTGTCCACAGTTTGGTACTGTTAGATGCAACGAGACCGCCCGGTAAACGTACTAAGGCTGGATCTGTGCTAGCGTTATTCACCCGTCTTAGTCTCTGTATCCAGATGTTCTGTTGGGTCGATTTAGATTTTACCGTGGGAAAACGGAAAAAGCCTAAACCTAATCCTTTACATTCCTTGGTACATCTGGTATTACAACCCCAAACACAACACGTTTTCGGCATGACGTTAATCGATTCGTAAATGAACTACTATTGTACTGTCCTCGTTGAGGTGTGATAACTTCAACTAGACAGCGAGCTAAACTCTCTTATATTCATAAAGATGAAGAATGGCTTGTATTCTTGTTTGCAGATTTATTCTTCAAATTGTACTGAATCCACGACAATAAATTCAAGTGATCAAAGGGTGAAAGAGTAAACTAGAACACAAAAAGCTAGATGTTGCAATTAGCCAAGTCACCTAGTTCCATGAAGTAAAGAAAGCACATGTTAAGCTAACTGTTAATATTTCCTAATAGCATCCACTTTTTAACATTGCCTTTTTTAGAATTATAACTACGTTTTTAAACAATGAAATGAACTTAGTTATAACAAGATACAGCGATGCCTCTGCTGGGGAATCAACCTGTAAGAAGGAATCTCTCCGGTGTAATGACAGTCAGCCTGCCGTTTCTACATTATTCTGAACAATTTTACCTGCCTACTTCCTGCACGGCTCAAAATTACAACGTCAAAATCAAAGTCTGGATGAAACTGAAATTTTTACAAATTCGACAATTCAAATTAAATGCCTGGAGGCAGAACAACTATAAACTACTATGCTATGCTACTATACTAACAACTGTTGACAGGATGACAGTTAGCCACCCGGAAGTACCTTGGCAACCTTTGTTTACAAACATTCTGATTAGGTCTATACACAGGGAAGCAAGAGGTTGAGGTGTTCAAAAATCACTCCGCCCACTTCAGAGGGCTCCTTCACCGGGCTTTCTGAGGTGTGCCTGCTGGTATACTGTCTCGAGAGTGCATCCGCCCCGGCATTCAAACGACCAGGCCGGTAGAC